>NC_079977.1:19479325-19791034 GCF_029852145.1 Microplitis mediator | reverse complement strand
TAACTTTGAAGTAAAAGATTTAAGTTAGTTTTAATTCCAAAGAAGACATTTTTGAAAAATCAATTATCTATTTTGTGGAGTAATAAATTAAAAACTTATTAAAAGGTAATTAAATTTAAAAATTATAAAAATCGTAATTATTTTGACGTTGATGTATTTATCCATACATAAAATTACTCAAACACATAAAAAAATATCGCATTGAGTGGGAGATAGCGTAGCTCGTCGTGGGGGTCTAAATTGAGGGGAAGTTCGGATTCAATTTTATCTGACATAATGGAATTCTACTGTGTGTGTATGTATGTATCTATGATCTCTTCATTTATAATTTGAGTTAGTGTTAATCAACATCGGTAAATTATATTAACCAATTTAATAAATTATTAATAAAAAAATAAAATGTCTGATAAAATTTTGGGAATAAATGCTTTAAAATTAATTTTGTTGTTTATATTTATAACACAAACAAGTGGACTTAGGCTACGTAATAATACAGAGTTATCACGTGACCGAAGAGGTAATTGATATTTATTATTGAAGATCACACTGAAAAAGAAAATGTGTTGATTCAGTTCTCTTATCAAAGTTGTGATTAAATTGCTAAACGACACTCAATTTTGAGTACCCTAATAATTTGATCAATAAAAATTTTTTTTAACTTCCCGCTAAGAAAATCGACGAATTTCAAAAAATTCAGGAAGTTATTGTTTGCACCCCGATTTGCGAGAATCGAAATTTCATCAGATGTCGACGTTTTGAGATCCTAGGAAGCTATTCTAACTATTTTCAGAATGGGGTCCGACTGTCTGTATGTGTGTGTGTGACCGGTCTATAACTTTTTGAATAATGAATCGATTTGGATGGTTAAGGTAGCAATCGATAGAGCTTGTCGGCCATTAACTTTTCTGAGAATTTCAGATCATTCGATCAAGTAAACTCGAAAATATTGGGGAATTATGAAAAAAAAAATTTTTTTCTCAGTTTTTTATTGATTTCTCAGAAACGACTTATACGATCGACTTCAAAATCTATTCAGCTTTAGAACTTCACAAAACGCGTCGATTGCCGCCTTAGACATCTCAATCGAATTATGAGTTCGAGAGTTATCGCGGGAGAAAGAAATGGTGAAAAACGGTTTTTTGCAAATATCTTTGAAATAACTGAACCAAATGATTTCAAAATCCGCTTTAGACTTTATCAGAACGGGTCGAAGAACTCAGAAATGTATTTACACTAATGTTTTCGATCTTTTAGAGCTCGAAAACAGCGGGAAGTTTTAGGGCTGGCCTGCAGGGCCAACCGACGCCTAGATTTTTTTTTCTTCTAACTACTATAAATTCGATACATTTGCGAATTTTTAGCTCTACGCATGACTTTCAAGACAAAATGGACTAGCCGAAAATTCTGAATAATTATTTTATCATATTTTAACCATCAAATTATAAAAAATTCAATCCACTTATCAATTTTTCGGCTGGGTCAAATTTGGCCACTAGAAATATTCGAAAATAAGAATTTAATTTTTAATTGATAAATTTTTGAAATAAATCAAAACTACCTATAATCTAAAAAAATAAAAAACACGTTTTTCGGTTAAAAATAATGACAAACAAGAAATACAAATTTTTTTTTTATTAAATAACAATTAGTGATCAAGCTAATCGTGAAGGAAATGAATTAATACACCTTGAAAGTTTTTTCGTGAGTAATACAAAAGTATAAATACTTGTCTAGAGAAAGAAATACAGTTTGAACCTTAAAAAGAATTTAAAAATAAAAAATCTGTCTATCAGTTGAACCTGCGAGCCAGCCCTATGCGCAAACTAACTCGGCACGAGATGGAATCGCAAATTCACGTGATTTGCGTCACTGGTTCGATCGTACCGGATAGTTTTTAAAATCCGACAAATATTGTACTAGACGCACGTTTACCACGGTTGCGTCAGATCGAATTTTTTGATCAATATTCGAGGATTTTCAATAATAATTTGAATTCAATTACTGATTATTCAACGCCGAAGCGAATTCCTGCAATAATTGGATACAAAAGATTTTAGTTTTAAATGCCTTACTGATTATTCTACGCCTAGGGCGGATTCCTGCAATAAGAATTAGTCTAGATAAATTAAGAAGTGCCTCAATGATGATTCAACGCCGAAGCGGATTCCTGCAATAAGGTTTAGGTTGAAAATATTAAGAATTCTCTTATTGACTTTTCAACGGCTAGGGCGGATTTCTGCAATAAGAGTGCACAAAATCTCGACGTTCGAATATTCGCGGACCGTAAGTTTTAAGAACCGACTAGCCCTGAGCTATGGGTGCTCAGGCTTTTTATAAACTTTGCTTGGCAATTTGATGGGGAATTTATAATTATCGTCATTGGTGTAAAGTGACGACAGTTTATTGTTTATTCGTTAAACTTATTGCAGTTGTCTTCCCACTATTTTTTGCCGCATAAAATGGTGAAAAAGCTGACGCTGCGTTTTCGCGCGCTTTGCAAAGAGGAGCTCAGAAATAATTATTTTAAATAATTATTAAAATAAAAAAAATTTATTTAGACATAACAAATGAAAAAAACAGATATTGATTTAACATTTATTATTCCGTTGACGATATCTCTCGAACGGATTATCTGATTGGGACGTTCTTGGCAGCAATTGAATGATTTTATCGAGTTCTAGAGCTGATTAGATTTTGGAATTGATCGATTCGATAGTTTTCGAAATATTCACGAAAAACGAAAAAAAAAACGATTTTTTTTCATTCTTTCGTCGACGATATCTCTCAAACGGATTATCCGATTAAGACGGTTGAGATGGCAATCGGCGCGTTTTATTGAGGTCTAGAGCTGATAAAATTTTTGGAATGATCGGTTTAGTCGTTTCGACGATATTTGCAAAAAACCGGTTTCTACTGTTTCTTTCGTCGACGATATCTTTTGAACGGATTATCTGATTGAGACGTTCTTGGTGGCAATCGAAAGCTTTTATCGAGTTCTAGAGCTGATTAGATTTTGGAATTGATCGATCCAACAGTTTTCACAATATCCAAAAAGAACGAAAAAAAAAATTTTTTGTTTTTCGTATATCTTCAATATCTTAGAGTTTATTTGACTAAATGGTCTAAAATTTTGTTGAAAATCTAAGTTCAGAGGATATCTTCCGAATGCCGCAGTGCAGGAATCTCCAATTTTCTGTCCTTGTAGTGTAATATACTATTTCAACCCTTGGTTATGATTTTGACAAAAATTATTTATCGGAATATATTAACTTTTTTAGACTGATACGTTTATTAAAATAAACAAAGACATACAATTATTTAGTTGTTATAATTAATATGATTTAATAATCACTAACGAAAATGTAAATTTGAAGACCTGAACTAATTTTATTTAAAATGCAGATACATTAGGAAATTCCTGTGAAAGCGATGAACATTGCAGTAACATTTTGCATGCAAAGTGTTCGAAAGATGAGGTTTGTGTCTGTAGATCGAATTATTTTATGGTGAATAACACATATTGTCAACCAGCATTGGGATCATTTTGTTGGTTAAACGAAACATGTGCAACTGATCATTCTTCTTGTATTGCTAATGAGTGTCAATGCAATGAGAATTATTTGCAACAATCCGATAATCAATGCATACTAAGTAAGTAAATAAGTACCTAAACTAAAAGTATTATAATATTTAACTAATATTCAATGTCGACATTTCAGCAATAGGATCACCCTGTAAAACTGATTCCGATTGTGGCACAATAAAATTTTCTTATTGTTCACGAAACAAAACCTGTAGTTGCTTATTAAACACACTGGCCATCGAAAATCGAACATCATGCTTAGCACTATTGAATTTATATTGTCATACAGATAACGAGTGTAGAGTTGAGTACTCAGTATGTATCAATAACGAGTGTCAATGCAAACCACTTTTTGAAACTATTTCGAATATTGAATGTAGAAAACGTAAGAATTAAATATATTTATAATCCGAATTTTATGCTATTTGTTATCTGTTAAATAAGTGGTGTTAAAATGCACTTATTTTAAAATGGAAATATTCAAAAACATCATTGAAACTTATTAGGAACAAGTAATCCCTATTACAACTAAACTTGTTCATCATCTCATAATTAATCATTTATACTCAATGATAAATTAGTAACAATTAATATTAGTATTTAAATTAATCGTTAATCACATCTTAAAATTATTTTTATTCATTTTTCATTGTGCAGCATACTTAGGCATGGCTTGCGAACATACTTCATATTGTGACAGATTTATAAGCTATTCGAAATGTTCTGACGATAAAAAATGTATATGTGCTTATCATCGTTATACTATAGACAATTCAACATGCGCACCAGCATTCATCAAAACAGGTAATAATTAATTATGTCTACCGGATAATTCTGAATGTTCCGGATATGGGTGTCAATGTAGACTTAATCATGTCTTTCGGGAATTCAGATGACAACAGAATCGGGCATAGGCTTGGCTAGTTTTTGGTAGATCACTCTGAACGTAACCAGATTTGTCTACACGGAAGAAAATAGATAGAAATGGTTACTGTGCTACACAATAATGGTCATAAAGTATGTAAAAATCAATATTAGCACATTACTAGTTCTCGTTATAATAGGTATGGGTCGTTTTTACATACGGCTAAGTATGATCCAACATAGCAATCATTACAGTGTAACACATTATGCTGAAAACAAGACTGGTTATCTTGTACACGGTCACCATTCGCTTTCCAGATAATACAAGTTTCTTTCAGCAGTTAATGTATTACTATATAAAATAGGTATAGGTCCTGTGTGGAGATACGAAAAACTCCCCGGAAGAATGCGTTCCATTTTCATCCAGCATAGTAACTATTCCTGAGCTGGATAGGAACTGTTGCTTTCAGTCACATGTCTCAGTGCTGTTGACAACATTAGTTCCCGCTAAACAGTAGTCAGAAATTTATTCCGAATAATCCTACATTATTTGATCGTATCTAAATTATTTCACAAAATATTATGATTCACACACCCGCACATCTTAATATTCACTCAGAAATTGCCATTAGATAGAATTTCTTAGAACTGAATTATATAAAATTTTATATAATTATATATAAAAAAGTTTCGACCGAAGTATAAATATATATGATTATATATATTTTTATATTATTAAATTGGAAATATTTCTATAATTATATAAGATTATATCTAATTGTATATAATTTTTTTTCCCGGGTCATAATGCTTAGAATGATAATTTTGACTCCTTTGCCCTTACGTAGCATTGGAGGCTTCAATTACTTGTTTGATTTCGACTCATAAAAACTTTGACACCGTTTTTCCAAAAATTAAGGTGGTCGCGTTTAATCGAAATAAGCTTATATTACTTGCAATAAATAAAATAACTATCAAGAGATTTTGTTGAAATTTTTTGAAAAATCGTTTAACGCAACAGAACCATCTTGAGCTATCCGAGCTTCTGCCGAATTAATTTATTTTTATGCACTTTAATTTTCCTATATCTCTTAAAAATAATAATGTTCATTGATGCTTTTGTATTTTTTTTGACTGTGCATTTAGAAAGCTGTAACAAAGATTCTGACTGTATAAACGTAAGACAAGAGTGTTATGAGAGAAAATGTGTTTGTAAAAACAATTATATGCCACTGAATAATATAAAGTGTGCAACACTTTTAAATGGTTATTGTTTGAAAAAAGAAGAATGTTATGCTAATAATTCAATATGTGTTTTCAATAGATGTGTTTGTAACTCTGCATACTGGCAGACTTCTCCTCACACATGTGAACTAAGTGAGTATAATTATTAATTTTCATACATAACTACACGGAAAAAAAATTAATTAGCCGCGAGAACGCGTGTGAAAAGTGTCCTATGTTACTGCTAAAAGTCCTGATACCTCCCTAAGCCTGTTTAGGGTAAGTTATAACCATTGTAACCATTGTTTGGTATTTTAATTTTTTTTTATATTTGAAACTGACTGTAAACCATGTGCATGAAAAATTTTATTTTACATTGTTTGTTTTAAATACTTGTAACCCTTTTGTATTTTGAGTATGTTTGAGCCTCAGTAAATAATAACTCGTGAACATAAACATTTGAAAAACATTATTTCTCAGACAATTTTACTTTAGCGATAAGATACTAGCTTCGCGAGGCATTTCAGCAGCCCACCTTCCTTAATCCATTATTTTCGACCTGTTTAGTCGCTCAGAGGGGGGACATAGTAGGGGGAACACAATCTTACGATTACTACTTGACGTTTGATTGTGAAATCAAATAAGTCAAATTCATAAATTGAAAATCGCTTTGGGATTTATCAATATTGTCTTCAACAATATTGTGTAGGCGCAATTAAAATATAAAATAGAATAAACTGAGCATTTGGTCACATGAGCCCAGGTCATAGGATCGGTCATTGATCAATGTAAGAACCCTTTTATTCAATACTTTTATACGAAATTTGTACCTACGCCCATTACGATCTCCAATCATGACAGTAGTATTGAATTATTTCTAGTGTTTAACGTTCGAAATCTTAATTAATACCTTATTCAGCTACGCTGGGCAAACCATGTGCAACAGACAAGGATTGTAGGCATATTAATAAATCAAGATGCTCAGCATATAATGTATGTATTTGTGAGATAAACCATTTTGCGTTGGATAAGCTACATTGTGTACCAACTATCAATGGATTTTGTTCAAAAGATCGAGACTGTTATATTGATTCATCCCGTTGTTTTGATAATCAATGTCATTGTAAGAGTAATTACACAGCAGTATCCGTGAACCAATGTGTTAAAAGTAAGTACAACTCTATCAATGTTAAGGTTGGGAATTGTAAAATTCTTCAAAGAATTGGATAATCAAATTTATTTAATTACTAATCGTTTATTACAGCCCGCTCGTTGAGTTCTTGTAATGATAAGACGGAATGCAGTGATTCATGGCATTCATCTTGTTCAAAAGAAGGAAAATGTGTATGTGCTTTAAATAATATGCAAGTCAGTTTATCAACATGTCTGCCTCTTTTGAACGGATTATGTTGGAGAAATGATCAATGTGTGGCTGATAACTCTGTTTGCAGTTATTTCCGGTGTCAATGCAAACATAATTCCATTGCTATCGCTAACAATCGATGTGTACCAATTAACTAAAAGAAGTATCAAAAAACGTGGATCCTATGGCCCAGTCGAAGAATTATCATCGGTGGGGTAGCAGGTCTGCAACTTTATTAGGGGACCATTGTTATATTCAACGATAATAATTACCGCCAAGTAGAAATTAGCTTTTAATATCTTCTATGCTGCACTTCTTCGAATCAATGAATATTACAAATGTTTATCGTAATCGTGTTGAGAGACATCTATATTTTCCGAGTATGGCAACAAAATTTTTTAATCAAACTGTCACCTAAATTGAAAAAGTTGATTTCGAATTTCGTTTTCTTTCCTTTATTTAAATGTTGCAATCTGCAATCATACAATGTATTATAGTTATCGATATCAAAAAAAATTTTTTGAAATCGATTTAATCCAGTTGGAATTCCGAAATAGGAAACATTCTCAAAAGTTGAAAATTCTTCTCCAGTAGCACATACTTCTAAAAATTCGCGCTTGGGCGCGCTTGTGAATATAGTTACACGACCGAGCCAGAAAAAAACGTAGTCCACCAGAGCGCGCTGTAATTCGTGTAAGCCACATAAGTTGTTCTTTCTGGAGCAAAAAGCAGCCAGGAGATCCGTACTTTCGGGTCGGGGATCAATAAAAAATACATTTTGGTATGTCCGTTTGTCACCGAATCATAAAGCATTTCATTACGGAGAGTCTGATAAAAAGTCAGTGCCGACTATTTAAGACCTGCCAATGAAACTAGCTGTCATTGATATCCGTGCACCCCTTATTTGTAGAGACTGTTCACATATGAAAGACTTGCAAAGACGAAAGACAACTCATCAGCTTGGATTTCCGCTGGTTTTAGATTCTGTTAAGATATCGAATTTGGATTTTGTTGCAACAGTTGAAAAATTTTTTGATTATTGACCTAATGGTATCAATGCTTTGCTTGGAATATTATTATTCTTTTTTAGTTATCTATTATAATTATTTACCATTTTTTATTTATAATTACGTTATTTGTTTACGTAATAAAATGACAAGTAAGCGACAGATAATGATTTGGAAAATTCAAGATATATGATTATTATTATTATTATTATTATTATTATTATTATTATTATTATTATTATTAAATTATTAATATCAATTTAAAATTTAAAATATGTTAAAACAACAAATATTAATTAGAAAACTTAAAATTAAATGAAAAAAAAGTGAAATTTTATTATTCATCTTCATCGTCAATAGCATCTTCAGCATCTTTAATTTTTTGAAAATATTGATCTTTATGAAATCTAAACATATAAAAAAAAAGCCAATCCTGCCCCAGTCTTTCTTTGATAGTCATGTATTTAATTCTCTGGAAAAAATAAAACAAGACGTTAGTTTTACTAATTATTTATTCATTATTTTAATTCGAATTGAAATTTTTTCTTTTACTTCATAGTCATTTAGCAGTTTCAAGAAATGTTTGAAACATTTCTTAGTTGTTTTTTTACGTCAGACAAGTAATTGCTCCGATACAACTAATCTATGAAAAAACCCAATTGTTAATAATTATCTAAATATCAATCAAACTGAGGAGAATACGATGGCTGTAATCTAAAAAGAGTTTACTAATGGGAAAAAAAGTTTGGTGAACACGGTGAAGCTGGCTTAGTTGATCATCGAAAAAATGATCACCATCCTTGAACAACAACTAACGAAGAAGATATGTTATTAATTGAAACATCTATGCATAATCCTTTCTTACCCTCAAAGGAAATTTTACGACTATGCAATTTAAATTTTTCGAAGTGGTCAACTGCACGTCGTTTTAAAGTCAATGGTCATGTGTCCACTCGTCCAGCTAAAAAGTCAGAGTTAAGCTATTATGTTACTCAGACCAATCTTGATGAGTTTAAATATCAGATTTCTTCTTACCTTTCCACAGGTTACAACCTTGGCAAAAACTAGAGTTTACGACAGTATCGACAACTTTTTTACTGTATTTACCAATAAGGGTTGTAACGCCAAAAAGTTGAGTAAGCCCTCGCTTCTTCCAATTACCATCTCCAGAATCCGTCAAGTGCTGGATTTTCATCAGGCTCAGATGCCGTAAGATAGACGGTGGTGATTTAGGGTACATCCAGGTCATAAGGTTACCAGGTAGGGTACTCTTATGCACCGTAAAGGTATCAGTCTTTGAGAGCGTGGGTTCGAACCCAACTCGAAATCATCGAATGCTCCTGCCTTTCTCAATTCTAAATTGAAGATGCAATAAGTTAAATAATTTTTTTTTTTTTTTTTTGGCTAGACCGAACTTTTTCTTACGTATTTTGGACCAAGGATCACGAAAATCGAGTCCATTTTGTTCAAAAGTGGGGTTAATAACAATTTAATTGTTTAAGCAAAATAAATCCCTAATTGCTTGTTTGTTGGGGCAGTCTATGAAAAACTAAATGTTCAATATAAAAAAATACACAAAAAAGGTATCATAATGTCTTTTCGAATTTCAAATGTTTTGCGAGATATGATGAAAAAACAAACCAGGCGCTCAGTTTCGAAATAAACGCTGTCGATTTTTCGTATAGAAATTTTATTGATTTTGGACTTTGAAAAAATCGATTTCTTTATAACTTTAGTTAACAAAAACAAAAAAAAATGTATTTGACGAGATGATAGAAATACGTTTCGAAAAAAATGCTGTCGATTGGTGGTATCGACATATTTCGTCGATTTTATTTTTTTTTTTTTGATCATTTTAAATGTGAAAGAGAAATTCCGGCTTATCAAGCACACGACTTGATTTGGCAAGGAAAGAGCGCGTGCGATAGGCAGCTGCTCTTACAAAATGGAGAGGTCCGACCGCCTGGCTCGTTATTTTGATCATATCTCGCGAAATATTTGGGATACAAAAAAACACTTTGGTGACATTTTTGTGTATTTTTTCAATTTGAAGATTTTGTTTCCCATAAACTGCACCAACAAACCAGCGGTTTGGGAGTTACTTCGATTTGAACAATTAAATTGTTATTAACAATTGGTTGCACTACTATTGAACAAAATGGACTCGATTTTTGTGATCCTAGGCCCAAAATACGTAAAAATAAGTTTGGTCCAGCTTTGGTCAACAAAATGTACTAAATTTAGTGTCTATAAATGGCAGGTTATAAGCCCGTATTTATTTATTTGGTAAGATTGTTTTGAGTATTTGTTGAAAATAAGAAAGAAGTCGGTAAGTGTATGATTGAAAATGATGATAAATTCTGTCACAAGATGGTTCGTTCAATTACTTCGATATTTTTTGGCCGTTTGCTATCGCACATCTAACCAAAAAATATTTTTTGATCCGATGAAAACGTCACTATTAGAACTATTAGGTATCTTTTTTACCAGTTGTATCTTATCTAATATTTTTAGCTGCCGGCTATAGACGCTAAATGTCGTACATTTCAAGTGTCTGTCACACAAAGATATATTGCATTGAGTGGATGATAGCGTAGCTCGTAGTGGGGGTCAAGATTGAGGGGAAGTTTCGATTTAATTGTATCTAACATAATAGAATTCTACTGTGTGTGTATTTATGTATCTATGTTCTCTTTATTTATTATTTGAGTTAGTGTTAATCAACATCGGTAAATACCATTTAAAAATTTACTAAGTTATTAATAAAAAAATAAAATGCCTGATAAAATTTTGGAAATAAATGTTTTGAAATTAATTTTATTGTTTATATTTATGAAACAAACAAGTGGACTTACGCTAAGTAATAATACAGAGTTATCACGTGACCGCAGAGGTAATTAATATTTATTAATGAAGATCACACTGAAAAAAAAAAAAGATGTGTTGATTCAGTTCTCTTATCAAAGTTGTGATTAAATTGCAAAACGACACGCGATTTCGAGTTAAAAATGTATTATCTTAGTGAATTGACGGTACACGGAAAAAAAAATGTGGTTCTTCTGAGTACAATATTGCAGTAAACCATTGTGGTAGCGGGTACTCCAATATGGAGTAAAAGAGATTACATAAATAGTACCGACAACTGAATACAGTGGTAAACATTAATGATTGTAATTGACATTACTACACGTGTGGTCGAGGTTATTTCAAGATGAAGTTGGCATTTCCTTACTCCAACTTGACCTCAACTACAGCTGCTTTATAGAAACTACAATTTTTTCCCGTGTAGTTCACAGCACATTTTTTTTTTCACTTCCCATGGAAACCGTAGGGACAATAAGACACCATTTTCAATACATTAAATATGCATTTTCGATAATAAAATTTTGAGTTATCACCTGTATCACCAGCCCTTGCTGGAGACACTATGCAATCACTTTATTTTAAACAATGACCCGCCTAAACATGAAAGAAGTCTCAATGTCAAGTGCTAGAGGGTTCGAAATTTTTATTCAACCCTTGGTTATTAATAATAATAAATAATTATAACTTATGATTTTAACTACGAATTTTTTAGTAGTTATAATTAATATGATTCAATAATTACTAACAAAAATTCAACTTTGAAGACCTGAACTAATTTTATTTTCAATGCAGGTATATTAGGAGATTCCTGTGAAAGAGATGAACATTGCAGTAAAATTTTGCATGCAAAGTGTTCGAAAGATGAGGTTTGTGTCTGTAGATCGAATAATTTGATGGTGAATAACACATATTGTCAACCAGCATTAGGATCATTTTGTTGGAAAAGCGAAACATGTGCAAATGATCATTCTTCCTGTATTGATAATGAGTGTCAATGCAATGAGCATTATTTACAACAATCAGATAATCAATGCATACGAAGTAATCAAATGAGAGCTTAAACTCAAAGTATCATAATTATTAACTAATATCCATTATCAAAATTTCAGCAATAGGGTCATCCTGTAGAACTGATTCCGATTGTGGCACAATAAAATTTTCTTATTGTTCAGCAATCGAAACCTGTACTTGCTCATTAAACACACTGGCCATTGAAAATCAAACATCATGCTTACCACTATTGAACTTATATTGCGAGACAGATGACGAGTGTAAAGTTGATTACTCAGTATGTATCGATAACGAGTGTCAATGCAAACCACTGCACCAAACTATTTCGAACATTGAATGTAGAAAACGTAAGAATTAAATATATCCATAATCCGGTGTTGAATAAGCGGTGTTGAAATGCACTTATTTAAAAATAGAAATATTTCAATTCATCATTGAAACTGATTAGAAACAAGTAATCCCTATTACAAGAAAACTTGTTTATAATCTCATAATTTATCATTCATACTCAATGATAGATTAGAAATAATCGATGTTGGAATTTAAATTAATCGATTATCACATTTTTTAATTTTTTTCATTCATTTTTCATTGTGCAGCTCACTTAGGCATGGCTTGCGAACATACTTTAGAGTGTGAGGAATATATAAGCTATTCAAAATGTTCTGAAGATAAACGATGTATATGTGCTTATCATCGCTATACTATAGACAATTCAACATGTGCACCAGCATCAATCAAAGCAGGTAATAATGAATTATGTATACCACAAAATTCTGTTTGTTCCGAATATGGTCGTCAATGTGGACTTTATTATGTCTTTCGGGAATTCAGACGACTGAACGGAATTAGGCATAAGCTCGGCTAGTTTTTGGTAGAGCAGTTTGAACGTAAGCAGATTGGTCTGGTTCAATTCGCACTTCTGAATGTCTGATTATATTTCTCAATCAATTCATAAACTATTCGTCAAAAAGGTTCTTTCCTTACCTATTTCTATGCCTAAATCTAAATAATAGTAAGTATTTTTTAGCATGAAGCTTGGGCAGATGACAAAAAATATTCAGGAATCAATACATAAAGCGTACCTATACTTGTTCCGGGAAATTCGAATGGAAAGAGAATCAGGTAATGAGCAGGAAGAAATCTTCTCAACAAATACAGTCAACGTCCCCTGAAATCGTTTTTTCCGTTCAGGACCATTCTATAAAGTTGCTCGTTTCCTTTGTCCCTACTCTACTTGCTTACGACGATAATTATTCCCATGTGCGCGTTCTGATGCGTTATAGATATTGCAATCGTTATAGATATTTCAATAGCAAGCCAGAATCTCATACTTTGATTCGTGTCTCAAAAATAGTAGAGATGAAACATACGAGCAATATTTTAGCAAACGTATTTTGACAACTTTAGGAGACTAGCAACTTTACAATTACGGTGACTAACCTAAATAATGGCCCCTTTTTCCCTTCTTTTTCGTAACTTCCCAGAGAGGAATGTACCACGGGCCCAGGCTTGGCCCAGACTTGGCTCAACTTTGTAGAACTTTGGGCCAGACTTGTAAGCCAGTTTTGGGAAAAGTCTGGAATGATAATCTCGGGCCAAGACTGGTTGCCAGACCTGGTCAATGCTTGGTTACCGGACCAGGCCCATGTTTCGTTGCCAGACCTGGTCGATACATCAAGAAAACGAATAAGTTTAATTAAAAAAAATTTTATTATTATTAACCTCGTAGAGTTTATGATAATTAAAGTTCAAACTATTTAAGGGAGATAAATGATGTGAAAAAAACTCATTGGAAATTCTGTTGGGCTCTGGGTACGAACTGCTATCCTTCTGATTGCTGAGTCTGAACAGTAGCTACTGGACGAACCTACTAATGTTGAACTGATACATTTATATGATCTACTTATTAAACTATAGGTTGAAACGGTGGGTTGCCGTTCAAAACTGTACGAGATGTTGGAACAGCCTTTTCGTGGGTTACCCTAGTTACTCAGACCCATGAGACTCTTATTTATTATTATTTTATTAATTTTATACCCGAACTGGCCTTATAAATCTAAACTAACACTAGTACTTAGCCTAGATCGTAGTTCGGAGCGATGGTGATGTCCCTGATGACCTTGGACTGGCTGGACCTGATGAGTATGCGATTATAACGCCTTAGCGATAAAGGTGGGCAGGATAACAGGTGAATTCTCTCGAACACTGGTATCAATTATTAATTAAGATTTTATTAAGAGAAAAGCTTAATTAATGCCACTTCACACACACTTATCGGTATTATTAATTAATAACCGTAATTAATAACGGGAGCGTTTCTCAATTTAACTAAGTGTAAATTGAGCTCAATCTGAGGTAAATTAAACTAACTGTTAATTTACTGCTGATTAACTAACTGTAATGCAGCACTACTGGATTGATTTGCAACGACTGCTTAGAATATTACAAGGATTCTAAACTAAAGCCGGTACCAAAAAGCTGATTTTGATTGATTGCGCTCCGTTTATATAGTCGTGCCGACGCACTGTCTCACGTGACATTACCTGGGGTCACATGATGGCGGAGGCGCACGAGGCAACTTCGTAACAAGGTATAGTTGCCAAACTTCGATAATCTACCTTGGCCCAAGTCTAGGTCACCATTGGACGGCCAATGTTAAGTTACCCAGTCCTGGCCCAAGTCTGGCTTGCCATTAGATGGCCAAAACAGGTGATTCCAGTCTTGGCCCAATTCCGGGTAATCATTATAACGGCTAGAACTGAGTACCTAATCTTGAGCCAAGCATGGGCCAATATAGGTGGGCCAAAGCTAGGTTCCCAAGTGCTGTGCCAAAGAGAAGATCTAGAGATGTCTTTGAAATTTTTTGAAAAATCGTGTCACGCAACAAAATTATCTTGAGCTATCCGAGCTTCTGCCGAATCAATTCAATTATATGGCCTTATATTTACCTATATCTCTTAAAAATAATCATGTTCATTTATGCTTTTGTATTTTTTTTTGACTGTGCATTTAGAAAGCTGTAAAGAAGATTCTGACTGTATCAACGTAGGGCAAGAGTGTTATAATAAAAAATGTGTTTGTAAAATCAATTTTTTCCCACTGAATAGCACAAAGTGTGTACCACGTTTATATGGTTATTGTTCGAAAAACGAAGAATGCTATGTCCATAATTCAATATGTGTTTACAATAGATGTGTTTGTGACTCTTCATACTGGCAGAACTCTCCTCATACATGTGAACCAAGTGAGTATAATTATTTATTTTCATACATATCTACATGGAAATAAAGAAAGGTTGCTGCAACAGGAATAGGTTTTGCGGCATGATTTTGGTACTGCAACAGGAATGCTCTGTAGCTGCAACGGGATCCATCTTAATACAGCTACGAGATCAGTCCTGTTGCAACCACAGGTCCATTCCTGTAGCAGTCACAAGAATAGTCTTGAATTTATCATGAGTATAATAATGTGATTTATTGGAGTTGAGAAATCATGCTGATGAGAAAAATCTTTTTACTGCACATACACGCTCACACGCTCACACATACATCTATATGTGTAAATTTATTTTTTTATCGGTATTGATTCTCAACTCTACTAATTTAGGCCCTATCTGGTTGCAGCGGCAGTTCTTTTTTTCCACGTATGCATGTTCGTTAATATTAAATATAAATATATCCTATCAAATTTATCAGAGCACTAAGTATACACTGATAAATACCTAAAAATAATAAAATTTCATTACCCGAGTAAGAATAACATTTGGCCGAACTACGACCACACGGTTTTAAAAGACCGAACACGACTAAACTAAGTCTGCAACGGCTCATAAAAATGTACGACCAGGTTGCAAATGAGCTTTGCAACAAGCTTGCAACCAGCTAATTTTGTTAGCGTAAGCTTGTAGCCAGGTGACCAAACATCTATTACAATAAGGTTGATCGAGAATACAACAATCAAATGGATTTTGTTCGACTATGACTCGAGATATGTTGCAATATATTTATACTTACCCCACTTGTACAGTTCGGAATCTTCCTGCAAATAATATTCTGATCTTCATACAGTGCGTTAATTAAAATTTATTTCAAAGACCATATCTTGGAGTTCAGTGGATTCGGCGTTACATTGACTCTTGATTTTAGGCAATGTAGTAATAAATTATTTCTAGTATTTAACGTTCGAAATCTTAAATATTACCTTATTCAGCTACACTGGGCAAACCATGTGCAATAGACAAGGATTGTAGGCACAACAGAAAATCAAGATGCTCAGCGGATAATGTATGTATTTGTGAGAGAAACCACTTTGCGTTGGATAAGCTACATTGTGTACCAACTATCAATGGATTTTGTTCAAAAGATCGAGACTGTTATATTGATTCATCCCGTTGTTTTGATAATCAGTGTCAATGTAAGAGTAATCACACAGCAGTATCCGCGAACCGATGTGTTGAAAGTAAGTACATCTTAATCAATATTAAGGTTGGGAATGGTAAAGTTTATCGTAGAATTGAATAATCAAATTTATTTAATTAATGATCGTTTGATACAGCCCACTCATTGAGTTCTTGTAATGATGTTATGGAATGTAGTGATTCGTGGCATTCATCCTGTTCGAAAAAAGGAAAATGTGTATGTGCTTCAAATAATATGCAAGTCAGTTCATCAACATGTCTTCTCTTTTGAACGGATATTGTTGGAGAGATGATCAATGTATAACTCTAAACTCTGTTTGCATTGATTTTCGATGTAAATGCAAAGAAAATTGTATCGCTATCGCTAATAATCTATGTGTACTAATTAACTAAAGGATGTTAGATAAGCGTGGACCCTACGGCCCAGTCGAAGAGTATGAGAATTAACGATTATCGATTAAAGTAACGTTAAAATAGTACATCATCTAACTAACCAAAAGTCTTCCAGGCATTTTTTAACGATTTACTGATAACGAATGAATTTCTGGTATTCACTTTTGTTAATTGGGAACAAAGAAAGACCTTGAAAAGTAAAAAATATATTGATATTATTGTTACGTTCTAAGGTGATCAGAAAATTTTGGATGAAGTTTTATTACTACAAGTAAAATTTAGGGTCTTTTTGCGAGCATTTCATTATCAGTAAGCTTGGTTTTTCTTATCTCACGAGCGCTCACAATAGAAGAGTATTCAATTCGGCTATACGAGTACAACCACATGAGGTGATCGTGTGTGGTTTCCGAAATTTTAATATATATCACATTGTCACAGCAACCAAATTTTTCAGTTGTGTTTCTTTACTCGCAGCGGGCCATCACCTGACCACCTCATGTATACAAAGGATTACTCGCATCTGGTCTTTAAAACATTTGAACTCGGTATATACTATTCTTTTCTTTCTGCAATGCTTTGTTCTAGTTGTAAGATCACACCTGCTCCACGTTTCGATGGCGAGATATATAAATTCTAATATTACCGCAGTATCGATTCTCCAAATCAAAGATAGACATTAACCAGCAAAAGGCAGCTGTGTAAACTTCAAATATAAAACCGAAATTATAATAAAGAATCTCTTGAAAATTAAGATGTCTAGAATAGTCGTTGTTATTCCCTGACTCCACTATCCGAAACTTGCCAGCTCTGGCAACCGTGAGTCTTTGTCTTCATCGAGTTAAGAAATTAACCAGGAGCTTACCGACAGTCCCTCACCCTCCTGACCTAGTTATCTATTTTACTCCACGAAACTAACTTATACATTCCCACTATCCTGCCGAGGACAAAAAAAGAAATCTCACCGATTACTTTCTCCACCTTATCGTTACCCTATCTTTTGATACCTTTTCATCCCGCCTTTTCCAAATTTCTAGCAAGTACACATTTGGGGCCCACCTACTACTCTCCTTCTTATAATTTGTATCTTCTTTAATTCCAAGGGAACTATGTGTCTATCTTCCTTATCAAGGGGCCAGGTTTTCCACCTACTCGCAACCTAGTTAAAGCACATTGGTCCCCTCAAAAATGAGACCACCCATGTCCCCTGCACTATTCAAGAAATTCTGATGCCCCTGGTTGTCCAAAATCTCCCTTCCGGTAGTTACTCAGTTCCGAGGGTATATGAGGACCCATAGGATGGTACGTGATGCTTTCAAGTTCATCCGATTATACTTTCAAAATTTCTAAATAATCTTTTTGAATAATTAATCATTGCTTTAAAAATGAAGGGAATTATATCCGCCGTACGAAAATTTATACATGAATTCTTTACATACTTTCTCGGTTGATTCGTGTTTTTTATAATTTACGAAGTGATTCTGCTGAATCAATTCAGCTATTGCGAGATTCGATTGCTCGAAAAACTAAGCAAATTTCGATCAATATTACTAAATTCTAGTTTTAATATTATTTAACTTCATTAACGAAATCGTCGGAAAATTTATCGTGTCGTAGATTTTCATTTACTAATGTAACAGTCGTTAATAATTTTTCATTCGAGCGCAGCCGTAAATCAACCAAAAGTGAAGGTGATTAGTGAAATTTGCCAAGTGAAAAAGCACACGTACTAACGTAACCACCTTAAATCTGCTCGCTGCCACGAAGCAGCAGCAAAAGCCGGGAAGCTTCCGAGTGGACGGACCAGCCACAACCAATCATCGTGATCATCATCGACTTGTGTATCTTCAGAATAACTGTCTTAAATGAATCAACATAAGTAGTAAGTCCTGATATTTTTTAATGCTAATAACAACAAACATATGCACTCCTCCTATCCCGATTCATGCTCGGCACAAAATAACGTAGTCCCCGTTGACCGAGCAAAAGACTTCAGTGTCTTGACTCAAAATTAAGGGACTGATATATTTGTTACGTCTGTCTGGACGTAACATTATCACTGAAATGATGTTTTTGTAGATTTTTTTTGTTTCAATTCGTCGATAATTGGACTAAACTAATAGTTTTCTGATGATTATAAATTTTGGAAGCATATCAAATGGGCCATGACATCCGGTAGTAGAACGTCGAATTGTTTTCAATGCGCAAATTTAATTGTGTGTACTGTAGTATTTCTTATCAGCACTATCATCGCATAAATGTACATATATCAGAAGTACACACAATAATCATATATTTTTTTCAGCCACGCCCTCTTTGTCGATTCCAAATGGTAAAAATTACGATAACCCACACGACCACACGTACAATGTACCCTTGATTCTTATCAGTTTGACGCTTTTTCTATTTTATTGTTAACTATATCTGCTTTGTAGCTTCTCTTATAGAACACATTTTATACTTGTGTGTCCGATATACATAAGTCTATGTCTTACTCGAAAACACAATTTAAAATTCTACAAAACGATAAGGCTACTTTACAAAACGATAACCAAGGTTAGATTACGGCAGATAAAAAATGGACAGTCATTACCAAATTTTTTATGGTTCTTCGACCAATAGAAATCACGATTGATTGCCAGTTTAGACAAAGTATTTGGCCTAGGGCATTTATATTCAATCAACAACACTACATTTCTGGATTTAATTAGTTTCGTTGAACAAAAAGAATATTCAGTTGTTGACAATACGTTTAGTAAAATAACAAGTGCAGTAATTGCTTAGAATGTACGTGATAAAAAATAAATTATTACTTATTATTGTCATTGAACTTGTCACAATAAATCTTACTGCTACTAAAATAATGCCTTTATTTGAATTTTCTGCTGGTGACATAGTTAATTTAAATTATTTCAAAGAACCGTTAATGGAATCCTTTGGAAATATATTTGAAGATTATAGAAGAGAAGAATTTATCAAAACTGACTATTTTACTGGTGAAGATTATACTGATATAACAAAAAAATCATGTTTATCTGTTAAATCTCTACCGTCCTATTATCATCCAGAAGTCAGCATTGATGATACGAAACACGATCCTACAAAAATATTTAACAGCAGCGATAGACTTAAATATAATGACTTTGGCATTAGTCAAAGTTACATCGATAATAAATATCTGTATGGTATTGTTAAAATATGTAATATCGAGAGAAATCAAAATGTAAACATTCGAGTGATTAATGGAAGTGATTTTCCACCTATGAATAATCGCATAAATTACAAACTATTGCTGGATGAAACAGCAGTTTTACGATTAAAAGGAAAGAATCGAACCCATTTCATATCGTCCATTGCTACCGGAGAGTGCCTGCTCCAAGTAAGAAATTGCTTAAATTTCATTAGTAAATAGTATATTCGGTGGGATACAATAAAATGAGACGATTCCAGACAAGGGTGCGGTTGAATGTTAGAGCTAAAGGCGAGGTCCGACATCATCGTTGTCTCAAATCGTATTTTATTCCGTGCCACGTACTATACAAGCTAAAAATTATTTAGTAAAAATTACCCATTACGTTTGGTACTGTAAGAATATCTAGCCAGTCGCTAAATTTTGACAATGTTATTAGTAGAAACTGCACTTCATTTACATGCTATCGAGAAGTATATTTTACAATGCGAATGGGAAAAATTTAGATATTGACCACTTTGTCTTCACAATATCTCTTATAGCGAGGTTTCGGCGCAAACGCCGTTAAGCACAATAGTGGCTCAATTTAAAAAATTTTTTCCCCTACAACCCCGAACTAGTCTTATAACGCGATCCAACTGTACATATACTCGGACATCATCTTGAAATTAGTCAGAATTGATAGCTTCTTAGAACCTCCACACGGAAAAAAACATGTTAAAATTTACTCGAATTATCAATACTTTTGATTGGTAATGCGGCGCCCGGGTGTGATTTTGTTGTATATCATAAATTATAAGGTTAAAATATATGAGTGATCTGTTAAAATATACTTATGCTCAAACGAAAAAAGTACAGGGTAAAGATATAGTTTTTAAAATTTCCAATAGTAAAAATTATTATTTTTAATTGTATAGTTTCATTGGCAGGATGATATTTTTTAGACTGACTATAGTAAAAATTATCGCTAGAAATAGATATCTTAGGTGTCAGAAAGCATGAAGGACTTAACCCAAATGAAGAGTTATCGGTACACCGCTTAAGCTTTTTCTCTAGTGACTTTTTAGCAGTCACCAGAGCCCTAAACCTGTTAAGGGAATTTTCTTTAATATTAAGAAGATTCTCCTTATTCAGTGTGTGATGCTGATATCGTAGTCCAACCACAATATGGCGGACTTTAGATGTAAACGCTTTACGCGCATTTACATAGTCAATCACACACTGAATGCAGGAAACATGTTCCCGGAAATCATCAATCTTCAGTGAAAGCTGCCCAATGCGCCCTCTCATCTTAGCCTCAGGCGAAAAAGTATTTTCTCTTGCTAAAGGTAATAGTAAGGAGGCAGCATCGTAGATAGCTTGATTGATTGTGAGCAAAGTAGACTCCTGATTCCGAGTAGATAGTTCGTGGTTTTCCGTGTCAAGTAGAGGTTTTGGGTGGTGTATCTTCTTTAAGATACATACTGGCCGTGTGTCAAATTTATTGTCAGCGTCTTTGGAAGAACGGCGTCTCTCCTGATGCAGCTGTGCTGGAAAAGACAGACGGTGAAATAGCCGTCTGTTTGTTAACAGTGATCTACGTGATCGCTGGAGATGAGAGGCATAATCACGAAGATGTTGTTGTGAAAAATGGCTGTGGTTAGGATGCATATCGCTTTAGAGAACATGCATCCTAGCCATGTAGCCTCTTCGCTCCGGTTCACTGTTATGATAGCACATCAGGAGATCGGCTCGTAATTCCTCCGTCCACCTAAATGCAGTCCGTTGTTCGCCAACGTCGTCATCGTTCGAAATCTCAGTGCTCCGCCCAGCTAGTGGGTAGCCCTCATCTGAGAAGGCCTGGTTGTGGGGGGAGCACTTCTGGGTTCAAAATTATCTTAAATTCAGTTAAATTTCACATTAGGGAGTTGGCCTAATGCAAAGGTTGTTGTGCGATTAGTGGGTCAGCAAGTGGAAGGCTGACCTACATTACCCACGATGCGCCAAGGGGTGGATGAAATCCCCGCTGGCCACACAATGTGCACCGTGCGCATTATTATTATTATTATTAGTCTGACTCTACCAAGGACCTCTTTTAAGCACCAAATCGGTACCGCTGCGAAGCTCTATCAACAAGATAGTCAGCTTACGCAGCAGGCCAAGTTTTGTTGCCTAAATAGACGGAGGGATCCGAGGATCCGAGGATTATTATTATTATCATTATTATGATTATCACTAGAAGTTAGCGCTTAAAAAAAACCGCGTGGATGGTCCGGGTCAATTTGACTCTAAATCCTAGACTCAAATTTTTTCATTTGTTCTTCCTAAAAAACGACCCCTTAAAATAGACATGAAAAACGGTGCGCACACGACGCAGTCATATACCGCACAGTAATCAGTATAGTGCTGCACCACAACCGATGATTTCCTACCGAGACCCTGTAGTGTGGATTAGGACTTCCTACCTTCCCCCGTAGCGTGTTTACTATTTTCGATCCAATTCGAGCCTGAAAATTTAAATTGTTGCCTTTGTTTGCAGTATAAATGACGAATGCGCAAATTCTAATCATTTGAATTCTTATGATAGATGAGTGCGATTTCTTATCGATAGTTAGGACAGAATGTGAACTTTCAGAGCAGAACAATTGCAAACATTTTCGCAAACGAACTCTACATTCATACAACTTTAATTTCAGGTTTATGTTAACGAAGCAGGAAAGTGTAATTTCACAGATGAAATCCAGAAGAAAAAAAATTCCGACAATTTTTTCGAATCCTCATTGCATAGAAGTCACGTAATAGCAGCCAGTAATAAGCGCAATCTTGAAAATATAGTCAATGAAGATTTAAATAATTCTGGGAAATCACTTTTCGATTTAATAAATGATCCAATGGCTTACCTCAGTATTCTCAATCTTATGATGCCAAACGCTGTTATTCGTATTAAATTACATTCACTACCTGAATTACCAGAATCATCAATCAGATTAGTAAATAATTCAATCAATTATAAAATTCCATTGAAACATTTAAAACCTGGTGATATTATCAATGCTTTCGATTTAAAAGCAATTAATTCATCTATTACGGTCGATAATATCTTAGTCGATGTTTACGATGAAACAATTGACAGATCGACGACGTTAAAATATACTTATTGTTTTGAGTACGACGTCAATGACATACCAGTACTGAATTATGTCACTTATAGAACTTACCCTAATTATTTGGCAGATTATTATTATAAATTTGACCTATTTGACGAAATGGTTAAACGCAAACACTACGGAATTGATCGCAAATATTTAAATCATAATTACAAGTGTATGAAGATTACTATTTGTTCTGAATTTGAAAGACGAAAATTAATTATTCCGTCTGTTCGTGTCATAAATTTGGACGAACAGAACATTAGGAACTCAGATATTTTTAGTGGTGAAAATATCGTCCTACGGTATAGGATAGATGAAGAATCACACTATGTTGCTCGTACAGAAAAAGGCAATTGCTTGTTCCAGGTGATTTTCAAAAATTATTATGCTGCAAAATTATATTTTTATTTTAAAATCATTTTTTTTTGTTATTTAAGGCATTGGTGTTTCCAAATGATGATGTAAACCGTGAATATAATACGCTGAATTTATCTCCTTTACACACTGGCAAAATAATATCGGCAACTGACGATCCTGTCTTTGAGAAACAGGCAGAAGATTTTGTCAGTAAGCTGACAATTATTTCTACCAAAACTCTCATGGGTGTCATAAATGATCCTGAAACGAAAGCATCTTTTTTCTCACAATTCGTTTTCAATATCCAAAATATTACTCTCATAAATGTTTATCTAGACAATTTGCATTAAATTTATCCATTTTTCATGTGATTAAGTCGTTTTATTATATTTTTCCTATATTTACACCACTTTTTTTTTTTAAATTTTAAGAGGTATTTATCAAGTTGTATATTCAATACACAAAATTTGATACGATACACTGAACAAAAGGTAATCTTGGTTCAAAGAGAATTTTCTTGAGTTAAAAAATATATTTAGGAAAATGGAATATATCTTGATTTAAATAAATTCTCTCAATTTTGATTATTTTGATTTAAAACGTTATTTTACCGACACAAATAGGTTAAAGTTTTAAGTTAAAAATTAACTCACAGCCGTGAGTCTTTGTCTTCATAGAGATAAGAAAAATCAACCAGGATCTTACCAACAGTCCCTCACCCTCCTGACCTAGTTATCTATTTTACTCCACGAAACTAACTTATACATTCCCACTATCCTGCCGAGGACAAAAAAAGAAATCTCACCGATTACTTTCTCCACCTTATCGTTACCCTATCTTTTGATACCTTTTCATCCCGCCTTTTCCAAATTTCTAGCAAGTACACATTTGGGGCCCACCTACTACTCTCCTTCTTATAATTTGTATCTTCTTTAATTCCAAGGGAACTATGTGTCTATCTCCCTTATCAAGGGGCCAGGTTTTCCACCTACTCGCAACCTAGTTAAAGCACATTGGTCCCCTCAAAAATGAGACCATCCATGTCCCCTGCACTATTCAAGAAATTCTGATGCCCCTGGTTGTCCAAAATCTCCCTTCCGGTAGTTACTCAGTTCCGAGGGTATATGAGGACCCATAGGATGGTACGTGATGCTTTCAAGTTCATCCGATTATACTTTCAAAATTTCTAAATAATCTTTTTGAATAATTAATCATTGCTTTAAAAATGAAGGGAATTATATCCGCCGTACGAAAATTTATACATGAATTCTTTACATACTTTCTCGGTTGTTTCGTGTTTTTTATAATTTACGAAGTGATTCTGCTGAATCAATTCAGCTATTGCGAGATTCGATTGCTCGAAAAACTAAGCCAATTTCGATCAATATTACTAAATTCTAGTTTTAATATTTTTTAACTTCATTAACGAAATCGTCGGAAAATTTGTCGTGTCGTAGATTTTCATTTACTCATTTAACAGTCGTTAATAATTTTTCATTCGAGCGCAACCGTAAATCAACCAAAAGTGAAGGTGATTAGTGAAATTTGCCAAGTGAAAAAGCACACGTACCAACGTAACCACCTCAAATCTACTCGCCGCCACGAAGCAGCAACAAAAGCCGAGAAGTGTCCGAGTGTACTGTCCAGCCACCACCAATCATCGTGATCATCATCGACTTGTGTATCTTTAGAGTAACCTTGGTTAATTCTAGTAACCTTGTTGAAAATGAGAGAGAAGTCGGTAAGTGTACGAATTGAAATGATGACGAATTTTGTCACGAGATGGCTCGTTGAGATACTTTTTGATCGTTTGTTATCGCACATGTAACCAAAAAATATTTTTTGATCCGATGAAAACGTCACTATTAGAACTATTAGGTATCTTTTTTACCAGCCGTATCTTATCTAATATTTTTAGCTGCCGGCTATAGGCGCTTAATGTCGTACATATCAAGTGTCTGTCACAAAAAAATATATTGCATAGAGTGGAAGATAGCGTAGCTCGTCGTGGGGGTCAAGATTGAGGGGAAGTTTCGATTTAATTTTATCCGACATCATGGAGTTCTACAGTGTGTGTATTTATGTATCTACGTTATCTTCATTTATAATTTGAGTTAGTGGCAATCACAACGGTAAATTATATGAAAAAATTTACTAAGTTATTAATAAAAAAAAAATATGCCTGGGAAAATTTTGGAAATAAATGTTTTGAAATTAATTTTATTGTTTATATTTATAAAACAAACAAGTGGACTTACGCTACGTAATAATACAGAGCTATCACTTGACCGCAGAGGTAATTAATATTTA
Organism: Microplitis mediator; assembly: GCF_029852145.1. Classification (NCBI taxonomy): domain Eukaryota; kingdom Metazoa; phylum Arthropoda; class Insecta; order Hymenoptera; family Braconidae; genus Microplitis; species Microplitis mediator. The sequence continues at coordinate 19,765,319 of NC_079977.1, read as the reverse complement.
TTAATGAAGATCACACTGAAAACAATAAAAAAATGTGCTGAGTCAGTTCTCTCATCAAAGTTATAGTTAAATTGCTAAACGACACTCGATTTCGAGTAAAAATTGTCTTATCTGAGTGAATTAACGGTACAAAAAAAGTGTGGTTCTTATAACTACAATATTGCAGTAAACCATTGTGGTAGCGGGTACTTCACTATGTACACGGTGAGAAATTTATGGTAACCGTTCCTAATACGTTTATGAAATATCATTCCATACCGTCATGGTAATGATTACTTGCTATTCAGGGATATAGGCACATACTTTCTGGGAAAAGCTTTCATAAGTATGGAAACCATTCTCATCATTATGGTAACACTTCCCATCTTTTATGTGGAAGAATTATGGTAATGATTACCATAATATTATAGGAATCGTTACTATATATTATGGTAACCGTTACTATAATATTATAGTAGCGATTACTATAATCCCGTGGAAAATAAATCATACATGGCCATATATGAATGCTCCAAACATGGTCATGTATGATCATACATAGCTTGATAGGCTATAAATGACTTGATGTGACTATGTATAGAAATTTTAACTAAATTAAAAAAATTTTTTTTATTCTTTTAATTATTTCGGCGACGCAGCGATCATCAGATATGCAAATAATTAAATTCCTAATCGAATTGAAAATTTTTAATTCAGAAAAAAAACGCTAGACTTATCAATAACCGCATCCACTTTAGTTAGATTCGAACCCGGGACCTCCCGTACGAGAGATTGACGCTTCGACGACTAGGCTATGCGACTGACAGTTACAACAAAGATTAGTTTTGCTACGTAAGATTGAAAGAATATAATCACTTTCGAAAAAGCAAAATATAATCATCAATACACGGAAAAAACAGAATATTAAAATTTTTGTAGACTCTTCAAAACTACTCTTAATTATTTCAAAAAGTAAGTAAATATTATTACTTTTAGGTATAAAAATACGTGACTTATTAAAGACAATTAATTAATTTATGGCATACATTTATCAAAAAGTAATGATTAGTCAAATTAAGAAATGGTATCTTAGATACGATACTACGACTACATATCCGTGGACAAAATAACCACGACAAAATATCCCGGACAAAATAACCACACGACAAAATATCCGCGGACAAAATAACCGCGGACAAAATAACCACACGACAAAATATCCTTAAGAAAAACTTATAAGTTAATGGTCTTCGAGTGAAGCTCCATCCATTTTTGACTATAAAATGTCTACTGTATGCAAAAAATAATCAATTAAATTTAAATCAATTTACATTTGCGGTTTTTTCATGATTCTAGTGCTATTTGTCACACTTTTTTTGTGTATGGGTATATTTTTATAATCACACACTCACAGAGTTCGGGAAAAAAGGGTGCTACCTTAACGGACCCAATTTACGGTGAATTTACCGTAAAATACCGAATTATCGTAACTCACGGTGGCTTCACCGTATTTTACGGTAGTTTTACAGTAATTTGCGGTGGTTTTACCATAATTTACGGTGGGTTTACCGTATTTTACAAAAGATTCAGCGTTGTTCTGTGATTCATTGTTAATATTTTACGATGGATTTTGCAATCGTATCTTTGTGAAATTATCGTATTTTCAGGTGGTTGTAACCTACTTTACTGTATTTAACGGTGGATTTGCCGTATTGTACGGTAAACTTACCGTAATTTACCCATTTACCGTGAATGACCGTAAATTACGGTAAATTCACCCAAATTTTTACGGCAGAATCCCCGTATTCTACGGTAAATTTACGGTAAAACCCCGTAACTTTGCGGTAAATCAGGTCTGCTAGGGTTTTTCTTATACCGTTCCTGTGTGTGGGTATATTTTTGTAATTGCACACACAAAGTTCGGAAAAAGGGCGCTATTTTTCATACCTCTTCTGTGTTTCGGTGCATTTTTGCAATCGCACTCACACAATAGTCATAAGTGACCATCGAAATGTAATTTAATCATGACGAATGTATACTCGATAATTTAAATGTATTTATAGGTTAAAATATTCATGTCATAAGATCATTACATTTGCAGATCATTAATGATATCGTTATATATTAAAATTATAGTTGTATATTTCAATAATAAAACTTGTCAAAACTTGCTTGAAAATTCCTAATTATTCATTATTAATTAGTTATTAAAATATATCGATTTGACGTTTTTTTAGTAACTGATATTTAACCGTACAGTTATTTTGTCACAGTTGCTTCGTCAACTGATTTGATTTTTCCGGTAAATTTTATCGTCCGGATATTTTGTCGTGAGGATGTTTCGCCCGTGGTTATTTTGTCCGCGGATATTTTGTCGTGCGGTTATTTTGCCGTGTGTTTATTTTGTCTGCGGTTATTTTGTCGCGGATATTTTGGCGCGGTTAGTTTGTCTTCGGCTATTTTGTTACGGAACCTTTAGATACTGATTTTTCCATTCGAAACTTTTAGATGTGAACCCTTAATTTATTTTAAATTATTATTATTATGAGTAATTGCCAAATTTTATTTGAAAGTAACTCAGCTAATACCTCTTCCGTGAAATTTCACAGATAAGGAGTAACATTTATCAATTTATATTTTGACTTAAAATTGAGCAATTCGATTTTCGATTTATATAACATGGAAATTTTTTTTTCCGGTTTCAGTTTGATTTTTTTATGTTAAAAAATTTTTTTTTAAAAGAAATAGTATAAAGTTTTTGTAGGGCATGCGATTTGCTACAAAAAAGGTTTATGAGAGCAAAGTGGGTACGACCAATGATAGTCGAGTTACAGCGCTCGAGAAGTTGGCCTTAATTGTCATTGGCATAAAATCGCCTAAAATTCAGAATTCATCAGTTTACGCAACAAATTTAAACAAAATTTTTGTATATAGTTCACACATCGGCATGTATGTACTATACAGGGCTGTATAAGGCCATATATAATTCAATCATTATGGGCACACATGATCATATATTATACTAATGATAACTATAATATATATGGGTGCCTTTCCTATAATCGACATTTCAAAAGAGCCGGTTACCATGCATTATGGGAACCATTCCCATAATATATTGCAATCGTTACCATAAATTTCTCTCCGTGTAGTAAAGAACACTACATAAACAGCACCGACAACTAAATACAGTAGTAAACATTGATGATTTTAATTGACGTTACTACACGTGTGGTCGAGGTTATTCCAAGTTGAAGTTGGCATTTCTTCACTTCAACTTGTGGTGACCTCAAGTACAACTTTGTAGAAGTTACAAATTTTTCTCGTGTAGTTCGTAGCACATTTGTTTCTCACTTTCCAAAGAAAACCTCGGGAAAATAAGACACCATTTTCAATACATAAAATATGGATTTTTGTTAATAAAATTTTGAGTTACCACCCGTAACAAGACGTGGGGCAATTTAGTCAGTATCGGAAAATTTAGTATATTTCAAATTATTTAAAATCTATGAAATGAACCAAAGTATGTTTTTTGTTTCAATATTTTTGTAATTAAACTTTTAAAAAATTAATATTTATACATTCTACAAAATTTTAATGAATCCGTCAGTGTTTAAGAGCCTCAAAACATCTCGATGTGTGTCTCGAGGTAAGCAGAGCAAAATGTCCATGAATGGGTTCGATTAAGGACAGAAGTAAAGTGTTTTGATGGTTTAAAGCCACAAAAAGTAATAACCAGCTTAGGAGGGGATTGTTGCCCCACCCTCTCCATATGTGCAATGTAAAAGTAGTAGTGATAATATGTATCTCTTTCTACTTATTTAAGCCCAACTTTGTATGTAGTTACCATTTGAATGACCGAGTTAAATACTAGAAGGAAAAATCTGTCGATCGGTTGACCCTGCGGGCCAGCCCTAAAATTTTCCGGTTTTCAAGCTCAATTAGCTCGAAAAAATTGTTATAAATACATTTTCGAGCTCTTTGAGCCATCCAAATCAGGTCATTAGTTAAAAAGTTACAAAGAGTTTACATACATACATACACACACACACGCGTACATACACACACACAGACATAAGACACTTGGACATCCATCCGAAAATAGTCAGAATAGCTCTCTAGGACCTCAAAACGTCAATATCTGATGGACACTCGATTTTCGAAAATCGGGGTGAAAACAATAACTTCCCGAATTTCTCGAAAATCATCGATTTTCTGAGCGAGAAGTTAAAAATACTTTCTCATTCTATAAAACGCCCTTGCCGGAGACGCTATGCGCTCACTCTATTTTAAACAACGACCCGCCTGAACATGAAAGGAGTTTCAATGTCAAGCGCTGAAGGGTTCGAAATTTTTATTCAACCCTTGGTTATGATTATACAAAAATTATTCATCGGAATATATTAACTTAAATTTGACTGATACATTTATCAAAATTAACAAAAAAATAAAATTATTAAGTTGTTATAATTAATGATTTAATAATTACTAACAAAAATTCAACTTTGAAGCCCTGAACTAATTTTATTTAAAATGCAGGAATATTAGGAGATTCCTGTGTAACAGATGAACATTGCAGTGGAATTTTGCATGCAAAGTGTTCGAAAGATGAAATTTGCGTCTGTAGATCAAATAATTTTATGGTTAATAACACATATTGTCAACCATCATTGGGATCATTTTGTTGGAAAAACGAAACATGTTCAGCTAATCATTCTTCTTGTATTGATAATGAGTGTCAATGCAATAAACATTATTTGCAACAATCAGATAATCAATGCATCCTAAGTAATTAAATAAGTACCTAAACTGAAAGTATCATAATTTTCAACTAATATCCATTATCGACATTTCAGCAATAGGGTCACCCTGTAGAACTGATTCCGATTGTGGCACAATAAAATTTTCTTATTGTTCACCAAACAAAACCTGCAGTTGCTCACTGAACACACTGGCCATTGAAAATCAAACATCATGCTTACCACTATTGAACTTATATTGCAAGACAGATGACGAGTGTAAAGTTGATTACTCAGTATGTATCGATAACGAGTGTCAATGCAAACCACTGTACGAAACTATTTCGAACAGTGAATGTAGAAAACGTAAGAATTAAATACATCCATAATATATCCATATATCCATAAAGTTCAGACTTTATGCTATTTGTTATCTGTTAAATAAGCGGTGTTAGAATGCACTTATTTTAGAGTAAAAATATTTCAATCCATCATCGAAACTAATTAGAAACAAGTAATTCCTGTTTCAACAAAACTCATTTATTATCGTATAATTCATCATTCATACTCAATGATAGATTAGAAATAATAAATATTGGTATTTAAATTAATCGTTTATCACATTTTTAAATTATTTTTATTTATTTTTCATTGTGCAGCATACTTAGGCATGGCTTGCGAACATACTTCCTACTGCGACAAATTAATAAGCTATTCAAAATGTTCTGAAGATAAACAATGTAGATGTGCTTATCATCGGTATACTATAGACAATTCAACATGTGCACCACTATCCATCAAAGCAGGTAATAATGAATTATGTGTACCAGAAAATTCTGTTTGTTCCGAATATGGGTGTCAATGTAGACCTAATCATGTCTTTCGGGAATTCAGATGACTGAACGGAAATGAGCATAGGCTCGGCTAGTTTTTGGTAGAGCACTCTGAACGTATGCAGATTGGTCTGGTTCGATTCGCATTTCTGACTATCCGACTATATTTCTCAATTTACTCATGAACTGTCTATCGAAAAGGTTCTTTCCGTACCTATTCCTATACCTAAATCTAAATAATAGTAAGTATTTTAAAGCAGGAAGCTTAAGTAAAAGGTGGTTAACGTAAAGCATATCTATACTTGTTCCGGAAAATTGGGATGGAAAGAGAATCAGGTCAAAAAAAGAAAGAAAACTTATCAATAAATACAGTCAACGGCCCGTAAAATCGTTTCCTCTGTTCAGGACCCTTCTATAAAGTTGCTCGTTGCTTTTGTCCCTACTCCACTTGCTTGTGACGATAATTATTCCGATATGCGCGTTCTGATGCGTTATAGATATTGCAATGTTTATAGATATTTCTATAGCAAGTGCACGGAAAAAAATTAACTGTTACTGCAACAGGACATGGCCCTGTAGCTGCAACTGGAAAGTCCTGTAGTATTTACAAGATCATTCCTGTTGCAGCGACACGAATAATCCTGTCCTAACGTGATGTCAAAGTGTCTGTATGTATGTGTGTGTGTGTGTGTGTGTGTGCGTACGCATGTCTGTGTTTGTGCGTGTAGAAAAATATATATATCACCGTCGTTGATTCTCAATTCCACTAATACATTTTATTATACTTATCACGAATCTGAGATTATTCCTGTGACTGCAACAGGAATGGACCTGTGTTTGCAACAGGAATGGACCTGTGATTGCAACAGGAATAGACCTGTGGCTGTAACAAGAATAACCTGTGGCTGCAACAGGAATAATCTGTGGCTGCAACAGGGCTGATCTTGTGGCTGTAACAGGAATATCTTGTTGCAGCCACAAACTCATGGTACAGGAACGTTCCTGTTGCAGCAACATCAATTTTTTTTCCGTGTGAGAATCTCGTTTTCCGATTCGGCTCTCAAAAATTGTAGAGAGGGAAAATACGAGCAATATTTTAGCAAAAGTATTTTGACAACTTTAGGAGACTATCAACTTTACAATCATGGTGACTAACTTAATTAATGGCCTCGTTTTTCCTTCTTTTCCGTAACCTATCGAATGCGATCCAATAACAATCTTTCTCACAATGAAAATGTAGGCTCTGAAGACTGATATTTTCATTTTTAAATAAAAATTTGAACCTGAACTTCGTAAAAGTGGACAGAGCAAATTTAGGTTCAAATTATCATTTCAACTAATAGACTATCATTGCCTAAAATAATAATTTTAACTTCTTTGCCCTTGTGTATAGAATCGGAGGCTTCAATTACTTTTTTGATTTTGACTCATCAAAAGTTTGACACCGTTTCTCCTATAATTGAGGTGGTCAGTTTTAATCGAAATAAGCCGATATTATTTGCAATAAATAAAATAACGATCAAGAGATTTTGTTGAAATTTTAAGAACAATCGTTTCACGCAACAGAACTATCTTAAGCTATCCGAGCTGCTGCCGAATTAATTTATTCATATGTACTTTAATTTTCCTATATCTCTCAAAAATAATCATGTTCATTTATGCTTTTGTATTTTTTTTAACTGTGCATTTAGAAAGCTGTAACAAAGATACTGACTGTATTAATGAAGGACAAGAGTGTTATAGTAAAAAATGTGTTTGTAAAATCAATTTTTTCCAACTGAATAGCACAAAGTGTGTAGCACGTTTATATGGTTATTGTTCGAATAATGAAGAATGCTACGTTACGAACTCAATATGTGTTTACAATAGATGTGTTTGTGACTCTGCATATTGGCAGACCTCTCCTCATACATGTGAAGCAAGTGAGTATAATTATTCATTTTCATACATAACTATACGAAAAAAAAAACTGTTGCTGCAACAGGAATAGGTTTTGGAGCATGAGTTTATTACTGCTACAGGAATGACCGATGGCTGCAATGGGACCCATCTCGTTACAGCTACACCCGTATGAAAAAACCATATACTGTCGATAATATATAAAAAAATATATGGTAAATAACTGAACATATATGACGGCAAAATTATTAATATTGATTAATATATGATTTATCATATATAATAATTTATACGTTTAATATTATAATAATCCATATCATTTATAATATATGTAATTATATACATGTGTTATTGTATCAAAAATTATATGTCCACTTTATATATTAATTTATAACGTAAAATATATGTTTCATCTTATAAATTAATTTATAATTTCAATATTATTATAATCCATATAATTTATAATATATGTAATTGTATACATATGATATTACATCTCAAATTATATTCTCGTTTTATATATAAACTTATAATTTCAATATTATAATATCTTCGATATTATTATACATAAATAATTTAAAAAATACACTCATACCAAAAATTAAAGGAACAAAAAAATTTTAGAAATTTTTTAGTGATTTTTGCAAGACTGTAACTTTATGAAAAATAATCGTATCGAGATTTAAAAAAAGCATTTTATAGCTTGAAATCTCTAGTTTTATATTTGTGCAAATATATATAAACATATATCTATATAAATATATATTTACATACATTTATACAAATATATGTGAACATATATTTATATAATTATATATTTACATGTATAAATATTATATGTCAGTCATATAATTAAATCATATATCTTATCATATAATTTAAAGTATAGTATAAAATATTATAAGCAATATTTATAAGTTAGCATGTAAAAAAAATATATTACCAATATATATGTTGTAAATTATAAAATCATATAATATTTCGGCAAAATTTTGTATATGGCTCCATATATGACTTCTTATAATTCCATATAATTTATCATATATTTTGAATTATACTGAAGCTTATATATTGCTTTTTCATACGGGCAAGACCAGTCCTGTTGGGGACACAGGTCCATTCCCGTAGCAGTCACAGGAATAGTCTTGAATTTGTAATAAGTATAATAATGTGATTTATTGAAGTTGAGAGTGAATGCCGATGAGAAATAATTTTTCACTGCACATGCCCACATGGACACGCACACACGCCCACTCATACATGTATATGTGTTTATTTACTTACATATGTAGTGAAATATTATATTACGCACCTAGGGAGGAAAGTAGGACATTCCAACTCACGTAATATTGTCACCCAAGCCAAAGGTGAGGGTGATAAAAACCAGGATCGCAAGTTCGTGCTTATAAAAAATCAAAAAAATAAATAATGAACATTAGTATAGCTAGATAATTCAGTACAATTGTATACTTAACTTGTATTTCTGATATGTTAAAACTATTAGCAATAAATAAATTCGATCGTACAAAGGGGGTCTAGGGGCGAAGCCCCGGCGGGGGTCCGGGGTGATGCCCCTGGCGGAGGCTGGGGAGGCAGAGCTTCCCATCAAAAAACAAAAAAGTTTAAAATGCAATTTTTCATTAATTTTTTTTTCTGTCGAAGTCTTGTTTTTTATATAATAGATATTTTTTTAATCTTAGGTATTATATTGATAAATACCGATTTTTTAAAAATAATTTTTCAATTTGTATAATAAAACGATTAGTCAGTGTGTGATTATTAATTAGTTATTAAATTATTAATTATTATGAACTTTATTTAATCGGGAATTACATGTACATTTGATTACTTTCTTTATTATTGGTGTACGATTTGTAGTTATTAATAGTTAAATGACTAACTATAATTTTTGAATGTAACATAAGACGAATCAACGGTTAACGTATCAATAGTCTCGTTTTCTATTTGAAGTTCATCTGTTAGTACGTTTTTCTTTTGTATTATTTTGCGTTTCTTCGAGTTATTAGTTGTAGAGTTAAAGTTTGTTGTATCTTCAAGAGGTTGGAGAGGAGGCAATTCAGGTTTCAATTTTTTTTTCAGGAGTGGGAATTAATAAACTTGTATGATCACTAATCATTGATCAGGCTTAGGTGGTGGTGATAAACTCAAATTTTTATCAGAATCTAGAATAACATAAGTGTCAGTGGTTGATTTTCCTTAATTTGGATCTTAATACTTGGAACTAGACGCCGTTGGATGATCAAAAGCTATTATTTCCTCGTAAATTTTATTTTGATTAGCCATTGAATGTCCAATGCATCCTTCTGCTACCACAGTCGCTTGCCATCCTCCGAGTTGCTTAATTGATATTACACACCTAGGAAAGTACAGTATGAAATGTCTCAGATCACATGTTGGCCGAGGCGAAGCCGAGGCAAACAAACATATGATCTGAGGCTTTTCTTACTTTACTTCCCTAGGTGTGTAATATACTATTTTATCGGTATTGATTTTTAACTCCACTAATTTACATTATTATACTTATTACGACTTTAAATCTATTCCTGTGTCTGTAATAGGAATGGACCTGTGGTTGCAACAGGAATAGATCTGTAAACAACAACAGGAATAGATCTATAGCTGAAACAGAACTATACCCTATTGCTGCAATAGGGTCATATTCTGTTGCAGCTACAGTTCTTTTTTTCCGCGTATGCATGGTTATTAACATTAAATATAAATATATACTATTAAATTTATCAGAGCACTCAGTATACACTGATAAATACCTAAAAATAATAAAATTTTATTACCCGAGTAAGAATAACATTTGGCCGAACCACGACCACACGGTTTTAAAAGACCGAACACGACTGAACTAAGTCTGCAACAGCTCATAAAAATGTACGCCCAGGTTGCAAATAAGCTTTGCAACAAGCTTGCAGCAAGCTAATTCTTTTAGCGTAAGCTTGTAGCCAGGTGACCAAACATCTATTACAATAAGGTTGACGGGTAATAGAACAATCGAATGAATTTTGATCGACTATGACTCGAGATATGTTGCAATATATTTATACTTATCCCACTTGTACAGTTCGGAATCTTCCTGTAAATAATATTCTGATCTTCATACAGTACGTTAATTAAAATTAATATCAAAGACCATATCTTGGAGTTTAGTGGATTCGGCGTTAAAATTGATTCTTGATTTTGTGCAATGTAGTAATAAATAATTTCTAGTATTTAACGTTCGAAATCTCAATAAATACATTATTCAGCTACACTGGGCAAACCATGTGCAACAGACAAGGATTGTAGGCACATCAGAAAATCACGATGCTCAGCGGATAATGTATGTATTTGTAAGAGAAACCACTTTGCGTTGGATAAGCTACATTGTGTACCCACTATCGATGGATTTTGTTCAAAAGATCGAGACTGTTATGTTAATTCATCCCGTTGTTTGGATAATCAATGTCAATGTAAGAGTAATTACACAGCAGTATCCGCAAACCGATGTGTTGAAAGTAAGTACAACTTTATCAATGCTAAGGTTGGAAATTGTAAAATTCATCATGAAATTGGATAATCAAATTTATTTAATTACTAATCGTTTATTACAGCCCACTCGTTGAGTTCTTGTAGTGATGTTACGGAATGCAGTGATTCATGGCATGTATCTTGTTCAAAAGAAGGAAAATGTGTATGTGCTTTAAATAATATGCAAGTCAGTTCATCAACATGTCTGCCTCTTTTAAACGGATATTGTTGGAGAGATGATCAATGTATGGCTAATAACTCTGTTTGCATTGATTTTCGGTGTCAATGCACAGAAAGTTTTATTGCTATCGCTAATAATCGATGTATACTAATTAACTAAAGGTAGTATCAATAAACGTGGACCTTCTATGGCCCAGTCAAAGAAGTTTCATCGGTGGAGTAGCAGACCTGCGACTTTATTAGGGGACCATTGTTATATTCAACGATAATAATTACCGCCAAGTAGGGATTAGTTTTTAATATCTTCTATACTGCACTTCGTCGATCCAATGAAGATTTCAATTTTTTATCGTAATTGTGTTGATAGAAATCTATATTTTCCGAAATGGCAATAAAACTTTTTAATAAAAATTTACCTTAAATTGATAAAGTTGATTGTAAATTTCGTTGTCTTTCCTTTCAATTATTGTTGCAATCTGCAATCATACAATCTATTATAGTTATCACTGATAACTAAATTAAATTAAATGGTGTATTACCGTACGATAGACGGTGTGGCTCAATAAGTTATAGATCAAATGGAACGGAACATAGTATAGTGCTGGATAGCTCAACTGGTAGAGAACTCGGCGCAATACCGAATCGGTCTGGGTTCGACTCCCAGTTCGGGCTATCTATATTTTTCTCAATTTATCTATAAATTGTCTTATTGAGAAGGTTTGCATGTTTAGGTTTCCACTATATTTAAATGATAACTTATCGGTTTTAAAAAAAAAATTTTTGTGGTACGCAAGAAGTATTTGAATTATTTTCTTCATCGATTTAATCCTGTTGAGACTCCAAAATAGGAAACATTCTCAAAACTTGAAAATTCTTCTTCAGTAGTATATTCTTCTGAAAATACAGTACATTCAAGCTTTGAAATTTCATAAATTTCTTACGTAACAATTTTTATAGATACCAAAAAAATTTCTTATACTTTTTTATGTGAATTTTTTTTCTCTATATTTTTTGTTAGAAAGTTTTTTACAAATTATGTTGAGTTAATCAAATATTGGCAAAAAATTTGTTTTTGGGGGCGTTTTTATTTTTTTTTCTCATCGGCCCCTGGAGTGATGACTTTCTTTATTTTGGAGGATGTCATCATAGGTAACATCATAGACCTTCACCCAAGTTTGCAAAAAGTTTCAAGAAGGTCTCCCATTTAGGAGTTTCGACTGGTCTAATTATTGAGTTTATTTTGTAATGATCGAGAATATTTACTGATTTCAACTGATATTGGTCAAATTTTCAAATTTCGATCTCATGATTTTAAATCGATTTCTTATAGGCGTCTAACTATCCGGAAAAAATTTAGCATGTATCGCTAACTATGCTTATGGATGATTCAGGCAAGACCAAGCATGGATCATGCATCAATAATGTGTAGTGGTTCAGGACACTAGGGTTACCAAATCACTAACAATCGAATTTAGGAATAATAATTATTTATTTATTATAATTATACTTAATAGATTACACAGTTTTATATTATCAAATCTTTTCTTTTATATATCGCTACAGCTGTAGCCAGATACTTTATACATATATTTGTCTAGCCGACTCTAGGGATTAGCACTTGCTTTCTCGGCCTTTTGCTGGGTTGAGTTTTCTCGTTGGCGCGACAGACGCTCACCCTATCGTCGCCTGCCGGTACTACCGGTATAGCCGCCACAGCCACTCCCTCCCTCGTAACTTTGTCGGGAGGCGGGAAAGTGACTGTCTTATTGCTTCTTCGCTGCTCGGACAAAGGCTCCGTTGACGTTGTTGCACTGGGTGCAATTGTTACCCTTGTATTTCTGGTCATGTTTTCAGGTACTCGTTCAATCACTGGCTCTTCATTTACTGTATGAGCCGGTTTCAGTCTTTCAATAGATATGTTTTTATTCACTCCTTCTACTTCAACTGTGAATAGTCAGTCGTTTATTCTTTTTATCACTGGATACGGTCCTTTGTACGGTGTCTCCAGTGGTGCTTTTACATGATCACTTCGTAAAAACACGTGTGTACAGGTTTTCATGTCCTTGTGTACAAACATACGTGTCTTTTTATGATGAGCAGTTTGAACTGGTCTTATTTCTCTCATTATGTTTCTGTGGATCTCGACGAATTCCTGTGGGTCTGCCGGTGCTTCGTTATGAACAAATAATTCGCCTGGTACCCGTAGTGTAGTTCCAAAAAGCATTTCTGCCGGGGATGCTTTTAAGTCTTCTTTGAAACTTGTTCTCAGTCCTAGCATCACTGCTGGAAGAGCGTGGATCCAAGTTGTTGTAGTTTTACACATTAGGGCTGCCTTCAACGTTCTGTGCCAGCGTTCTATTAAGCCGTTTGATGCTAGGTGGTACGGTGACGTTCTGTATTTTTCTGCTCCAATGAATCTATTTAATTGCTTGAATAATTTGGATTCGAACTGGGCTCCTTGGTCGGTGGTAATCCACAGTGGGGTTCCAAACCAACAAATCCAGTTGTTAAAAAACGCTGCTTTTGATAGCACTGTTAGCAAAAATCAAAAGACATGTATATAACCTGGAATATATTATTAATTATATTGTAATAAACGTTAAAAAATTTATAATCGTTATTAAAAATTTAATAAATAAATAGCAATTTAAGTCAAATTCAACTTTATTTCGATAATTTTCTGGTATTGAACAGAGTCTTATGTCTTAGCATTCAGAAAATCGTATGTCTTATAATACCCTAAAAAAATATCATTTCAAAAACTAATAGATGAACACGAACTGATAAAACATTCTACTACATCCGTGAGCATATGTTGGTGTATCTTACAGGTTTTTTTTTATAGAATTATTGAGAATACATGATCATCAATTCAAATAAAGTTGATATAAGTAGTACATTATCTAATTGAATAATAGCCTTCCGAGTACTTCTTAATGACTTACTGACAAAGAATGAATTCTGGTTATCAATTTTTGATGATTGGGAACAAAGAAAGACCTTGAAAAATAACAAAATACATCGATGTTTTCAACAAAATGACGTTTTTGTTGATTACTTATTTGTACTAGTAGATATTTGGATTCAACAAGTTTGATGATGACAATAAGTTTTGGGATTCGAACATTTGGGACATGACATCTGGTTGTAGAAAAACCAAATCATTTCTAGCGCGCAGATTCCATTGTGTTTACTCTATAGTATTTGTAATCAAGACTATCATTGCATATTAGTCCACTCAATAGTCAGAAATGTTTTTTTAGCCATGCCCTGCATGTCAATTTCAAATGTTAAAATATATGATTTCTCTCGCAATGACTACACATCCTGGGTTGAAAAATTTGATCTGATTTTAGTCTAACTGGGCGGTATTTGGACTACTTGGTCTGTTATTGAACTTCTATTAAATTTTTAATCTGTTTTTGATCTACCCGGACTGATAAATTTGATCTGATTATAGTCTAATTGGACTATTTCCCTAGTAAAAATAAACGAGGGCTGCCTCATTTTAAACTAGGCGCTAGCTAGCAAAATCGAGGCAGTTCTAGAGATTGTGCGCCACCTACAATCAGGAAATTGGCATAATAAACGCCTATGTATTGTCTACGTTAATGTATATTTATGTTTATATAAAACACTGATTAACCTCTAATTCATTGTTAAACATTTCTAAGCAGTGTAATAAAATATAATAAGAACTACATAATTAAATAAATTTCACATAAATGAGTTTATTTATAATTTATTATTATTATAATAGAGTAGTTTAATAAATAAGATAGTTTGAAAATTAATATTTGAAAATGGAGAAAAGACTTGACACTATTGTAAAACTCCGACTGTGGGCAAGTAAAACAAATATTGTGGATTGTCACTTAACAGAGTTATTAAAATATTTACAGTCTGGAGTACTCCCAGAGTTATGTATATCAGCAACAACTTTTTAAAATAAATTCATGTGTCTTTTGTAGTGGAAAAAATTCCGGGTGCTGGTGAAGTTTAATTTAATTAAAATATTTAAAAATTTTTTAAATGTTTACTTTATTTAAGGTATTTTACTATGCTTGTTAAAAATTATAAATTTTATAATAAAAAATAGTTTATTGAAGTTTTACTTTGCAGTTTGAATTTATTAATTTATTAAATAGTATTTTTATTATATAAATTTATGTTAATTCCGCCAAGTTATTAGTGTTGATTGGTTTAATTTATTTATATTAATCTTAAGCATTAATAAATTTATCATTATCAATTATTTATTTGATTTTATAGTTATGATAATTATTTTGGATATTCAAATATATAACCTAAAACATTGAAACCGCCAATGACATTTAAAAGGCCGCCATTTTAGATTTAAATAATCTCCAGCGAAACTGGCCAGGCGCTAGCCAGTGCCTCGTTTATATGCTAGCTAGCGCCTCGTTCTCTTTTTTACTAGGGCACCAGTACTACCTCTGACGGATATTTTTGCAAGCCTCGTTTTGCCCTCCTCACACTAACCAATGGAATTTTCTACATCTTCCGTGAGTATATGTTGGTGAGTCTCACATATTTTTTTATATAAAATTATTGAGAATTAACGATTATCGATTAAAATAACGTTGAAATAGTACATTATCGAACTAACAAAAAGTCCTTCGGGCATTTTTTAACGATTTAGTGATAAAGAATAAATTTCGGGTATTCACTTTTGTTGATTGGGAACAAAGAAAGACCTTGAAAAATAAAAAATATATTGATATTATCACTGAAATGATGTTTTTGTAGATTTTTTCTGTTTCAATTAGTAAATAATTGGACTAAACTAATAGTTTTCTGATGATTATAAGTTTTGGACGCAGACCAAATGGGACATGACATCTGATGGTAAAACCTCGAATTGTTTTTAATGCGCAAATTTAATTGTGTTTACTGTAGTGTTTGTTATCAACACTATCATTGCGTGTATGTACATATATCAGATGTACACACACTAGTCATCTATTTTTTTCATCCACGCCCTCCTTGTCGATTCCGAATGGTGAAAATTATGATAACTCACACGACTACACGTACAATATATACCCTTGATTTTTATCACTTCGACGCTTTTTCTATTTTATTGTTAACTATATCTGCTTTGTAGCTTCTCTTATAAAACACTTTTTATACTTATGTGTCCGGCAGTGTGTAAGTCTTAGTGTATAAATACACGCATCGTATACACCTATAAATCACTACTACCAATTCCGACGCCAATTCCGGTCTTGCAATATTTTTTCAAAATATTACAAGACCAGAACAATATCGACGGTATAATGCCTAAAAGGAAAATGTTTGAAATAAATTGTCCCGGTTCATGTTGGCATTCTGTAGCAGCTCCTTTGCTTGATAAATTAGTGAATTAATCGGAAATTAAAGTGCATTTTTGGGGACCACTTAGGTTCTGCTGGTATAAATGTCTGCATAACATCACACTAAACAAAATCCTGTACCCTTTTGACTTCCATAAGACAAAGTTTTTTCTGGCCAGTTTTAGTTATTTAAAAAACTTCTCTATTAACTTTGCTCCCTTTAGATACTAGATTAAGCCTGAACCGAATAGCCATTCATCCATGAGTAGCATTGAGCATTTCCTTGAGGGTCAGATTCAAATTGGCAGTAATAATCAATTGTGAAGCAGTAATATTCATTGTTAACTTCAAAGTCTAAGATTTAAGTTAGTTTTAATTCCAAAGAAGATATTTTTTAAAAATCAATTATATATTTTGTGAAGCAATAAATTAAAAACTTATTAAAAGTTAATTAAATTTTAAAATTATAAAAATCGTAATTATTTTGATGTTGATGTATAAATGCAAGTATAAAATACTCAGACACATGAAAATATATTGCGTTGAGTGGGAGATAGCGTAGCTCGTCGTGGGGGTCAAGATTGAGGGGAAGTTTCGATTTAATTTTATCCGACATCATGGAGTTCTACTGTGTGTGTATTTATGTATCTACGTTATCTTCATTTATAATTTGAGTTAGTGGCAATCACAACGGTTAATTATATGAAAAAATTTACTAAGTTATTAATAAAAAAAAAAATATGCCTGGGAAAATTTTGGAAATGAATGTTTTGATATTAATTTTATTGTTTATATTCATAAAACAAACACGTGGATTTTCGCTACATAATAACACGGAGTTATCACGTGACCGCAGAGGTAATTAATATTTATTAATGAAGATCACACTGAAAAAAAAAAGATGTGCTGATTCAGTTCTCTTATCAAAGTTGCGATTAAATTGCTAAACAACACTCGATTTCGAGTAAAAAATGTCTTATCTGAATGAATTCACGGTACACGGAAAAAAAAAATGTGGTTCTTTAAACTTCAATATTGTAGTAAACTATTGTGGTAGCGGGTAATCCAATATGTAGTAGAGGATACTACATAAATAGTACGAACAACTAAATACAGTAGTGAACATTGGTGATTGTAATTGACGTTACTACACGTGTGGTCGAGGTTATTCCAAGTTGAAGTTGGCATTTCTTTACTCCAACTTGTGTAGAGACCTCAACTACAGCAGCTTTTTAGAAACTACAATTTTTTCCCGTGTAGTTCGCAGCACATATTTTCTCACTTTCCAAGGAAACCGTAGCGAAAATAAGACATCATTTTCAATACATAAAATATGGATTTTTGTTGATAAAATTTTGAGTTACCATATCTGTAGAAAGAAGTGGAGAAATTAAGTCAGTTTCGGAAAATTTAGCTCATTGAAAATTTTTTTTTAAAAAATCCTGTACTTTTTTTTTATATATTCAAGATTTTTGTAATCAAACTTTTAAAACATTAATATTTATAAATTCTACAAAATTTTAATTAATCCTTCTTTGGACTGATACGTTAATTAAAATTAACAAAAAAATACAAATTTTTAGTCATTATAATAAATGTAATTTAATAATTACTAACTAAAATTCAACTTTGAAGACCTAAACTGATTTTATTTAAAATGCAGGTATATTAGGAGATTCCTGTAGAAGAGATGAACATTGCAGTAAAATTTTGCATGCAAAGTGTTCGAAAGATATAATTTGTGTCTGTAGGCCAAATTATATTATGGTCAATAACACATATTGTCAACCAGAATTGGGATCATTTTGTTGGAAAAACGAAACATGTGCAACTGATCATTCTTCTTGTATTAGTTTTGAGTGTCAATGCAATGAACATTATTTGCAACAATCAGATAATCAATGCATACGAAGTAATTAAATAAGTGCTTAAACTAAATGTATCATAATTTTTAACTAATATCCATTATCGACATTTCAGCAATAGGGTCACCCTGTGAAACTGATTTCGATTGTGGCACAATAAAATTTTCTTATTGTTCAGCAAACAAAACTTGTACATGCTCATTGAATACACTGGTAACTGATGATCAATCATGCTTACCATTATTAAATTTATATTGTCAGACAGATGACGAATGTAAAATTGAACACTCACTATGTATTGATAACGAGTGTAAATGCAAACCACTATTCGAAGCCATTTCGAATGTTGAATGTAGAAAACGTAAGAATTAAATATATCCATAATCCGAACTTTATGCTATTTGTTATCTGTTGAATAACCAGTGTTAAAATGCACTTATTTTAAAATGAAGATATTTAAATGCATCATTGAAACTATTTAGAAACAAGTAATACCTATTACAACAAAACTTGTTTATCATCTCTTTATTCATCATTCATACTCAATGATAGATTAGATATAATTAATATTGGTATTTAAATTAATCGTTTATCACATTTTTAAATTATTTTTATTTATTTTTAATTGTGCAGCATACTTAGGCATGGCTTGCGAACATACTTTCTACTGCGACAAATTTATAAGATATTCAAAATGTTCTGAAGATAAACAATGTACATGTGCTTATCATCGTTATATTATAGACAATTCAACATGTGCACCACTATCCATCAAAGCAGGTAATAATGAATTATGTGTACCGGAAAATTCTGTTTGTTCCGAATATGGGTGTCAATGTAGACTTGATCATGTCTTTCGGGAGTTCAGATGACTGAACGGAATTAGGCATAGGCTCTGCTAGTTTTTTCTAGAGCACTCTGAATGTAGCAGATTGGCCTGGTTCGATTTGCATTTCTGACTATCCGATTATATTTCTCAATTTACTCATAAACTATTCATCAAAAAGGTTCTTTCCCCACCTATAGGTATACCTGAATCTAATAATAAGTATTTTGAAGCAGGAAGCTTATGTAGATGTCAACAAATTCACGGGAATCAATACGTAAAGCGTACCTATACTTTTCTGGAAAATTGGGATGGAAAGAGACGGAAGAAAATTTATCAATAAAAATACAGTCAACGGCCCCTAAAATCGTTTTCTCCGTTCAGGACTCTTATATAAAGTTGCTCATTCCCTTTGTCCCTACGCTACTTGCTTACAACGATAATTATTCTAATGCACGTTCTAATGCGTTATAGATATTGCAATGTTTATAGATATTTCTATAGCAAGTGCACGGAAAAAAATTAACTGTTACTGCAACAGGACATGGCCCTGTAGCAGCTATAGGACTTAGATCTGTTACAGCGTCAGGACTGGCTCTGTAGCTGCAACAGGTCCATTCCTGTTGAAATCCAAACGAAAAGAGATTTCGTTGAAATTTTTCGAAAAATCGTTTCACGCAACAGAACTATCTTAAGCCATCCGAGCTTCTGCCGAATTGATTTATTTATATGCCCTTTAATTTACCTATATCTCTTGACAATAATCATGTTCATTTATACTTTTATATTTTTTTTGACTGTGCATTTAGAAAGCTGTAACAAAGATTCTGACTGTATTAATGTGGGACAGGAGTGTTATAATGAAAAATGTGTTTGTAAAATCAATTTTTTTCCACTAAATAGCACAAAGTGTGTAGCACGTTTATATGGTTATTGTTCGAATAATGAAGAATGCTTCGTTAAGAATTCAATATGTGTTTACAATAGATGTGCTTGTGACTCTTCATATTGGCAGAACTCTCCTCATACATGTGAACCAAGTGAGTATAATTATTTATTTTCATACATAGCTTCACAGGAAAAAACAAATGTCGCTGCAACAGGAATAGGTTTTGTAGCATGAGTTTGTTACTGCACCAGGAATGACCTGTAGCTGCAACGGGTCCCATCTTGTTACAGCTACAAGATCAGTTATATTACAGCCACAGGTCCATTCCTGTAGCAGTCACTGGAGTAGACTTGAATTTGTAATGAGAAAAATAATGTGAAATATTGGAGTTGAGAATGAATACCGATGAGAAATATTTTTTTGCTGCACATACACACACAGGCGTGCACACACACCCACACATACATATATATCTGTATATTTACTACGATCATTTAGTGAAAAAAATTTTTTATTGGTGTTGATTCTCAACTCTACTAATCTAGGCCATATCCTGTTGCAGCAACAGTTCATTTTTTTCGCGTACACATGTTTATTAATATTAAATATAAATATATACTGTTAAATTTATCAGAGCACTAAGTATACACTGATAAATACCTAAAAATAATAACTTCTCATTACCCGAGTAAGAATAACATTTGTCTGAACCACGTTCACACGATTCTGAAAGACCGAACATGACTGAACTAAGTATGCAACAGCTTATAGAAATGTACGCTAATGCTGCAAATGAGGCGTGTAACAGCTTGCAGGAAGCTAATTCTTCTAGCGTAATCTTAAAGCCAAGTAACCAAACATCTATAACAATAAGGTTGATCGGTAATACAACAATTAATTAATGTAACGGGGCCGTTAAGCCCGCCTCCGTTTGACGGGAGGCCGATACCTCGCCCTTTTGGGCATACTCGCGCTGCTTAATCCCTATTGTATATACTGAATCCACCATATATTATAATAGCGAAATATGAGCATACGCTCATATTAACTTACCCATTTGGCATGCATTGCATGTGGGTGTCTCACCAACAGCCACCACAAGTCCTACCTCACTCGGCCCCCCATTCCTGCCATCCTAGGAAATAAAGAGACTCTGACCGAAATGGGGCTTGGAAATGGGGCCCCCATGGTACCAGACTTCAGCTCTGGTGAACCGCTTGCATAGGAGTGGTGGGGAGCAAGTTCTTCCCCAACCCATACGGGCTTCCTCCACTTAGGAATATAATCACCAAGAT
Source organism: Microplitis mediator (assembly GCF_029852145.1). NCBI lineage: Eukaryota > Metazoa > Arthropoda > Insecta > Hymenoptera > Braconidae > Microplitis > Microplitis mediator. Next base: position 19,743,938 of record NC_079977.1, on the reverse strand, counting down.
CTCAGAACACGCCATTATTAACACTTGCCCTCATCCATCACTTAGTGATCTCTAATCTGCGAGCTTTTTGTGGCCGCCATGATGTTTTGAGGCACAAAATGGCGGGGGTTACCCACTCGCCGTCGGTAATACAACAATTAATTAATGTAACGGGACCTAAGTCCGCCTCCGCCGACCGGAAGCCGATACCTCGCCCTTTTGGGCATACTCGCATTGCGTGTGGTCCCTATCTTTAACACTACCATATATTATGAAAGCGAAATGTGAGCATAAGCTCACATTAACTTACCCATTAGGCATGCATTGCATGTGGGTGTCTCACCAACGGCCACCACGAGACCGACCGCATTTTGGACCCATACACTTCTCCCATCTCTGGTCGAAGTGGGGCTTGGAAAGGATCCCCCATGGTACCAGACTTCAGCTCTGGTGAACTGCTAGCATAGGAGTGGTGGGTTTCCGCCAATAACATCCTGGTCTTTATAGAGTACGTAAATTAAAATTTTTTTCAAAGACCATATCTTGGAGTTTAGTGGATTCAGCGTTAAAATTGATGTCATATTGACTCTTGATTTTGTGCAATAAATTATTTCTAGTATTTAACGTTCGAAATTTCAATTGATACCTTATTTAGCTATGCTGGGTGAACCATGTACAACAGACAAGGATTGTAGGCATATCAGGAATTCAAGATGCTCAGCGGATAATGAATGTATTTGTGAGATAAACCATTTTGCGTTGGATAAGCTACATTGTGTACCAACTATCGATGGATTTTGTTCAAAAGATCGAGACTGTTATTCTGATTCATTCCGTTGTGTTGATAATCAATGTCAATGTAAGAGTAATTATACAGCTGTATCTGTAAACCGATGTGTTGAAAGTAAGTACAACTTTATCAATGTTAAGGTTGGAAATTGTAAAATTCATCATGAAATTGGATAATCAAATTTATTCAACTAATAATCGTTTGTTACAGCCCACTCGTTGAGTTCTTGTAATGATAATACGGAATGCAGTGATTCATGGCATTCATTTTGTTCAAAAAAAGGAAAATGTGTATGTGCTTTAAATAATATACAAGTCAGTTCATCAACATGTCTGCCGATTTTAGACGGACCTTGTTGGAAAGATGATCAATGTATGGCTCTGAACTCTGTTTGCATTGATTTTCGGTGTAAATGCAAAGAAAATTTTATTGGAATCGCTAATAATTTATGTGTATCCATTAACTAAAGGAAGTATCAATAAACGTGGACCCTATGTCCCCGTCAGAGAACTTTCATCGATGGGGTAGCAGGCCTTCAACTTTATTAGGGGACCTTAGCATATTCAATGATAATAATTACCGCCAAGTAGAAATTAGCTTTTAATATCTTCTATGCTGCACTTTTTCGAGCCAATGAATATTCAAATTTTTTATCGTAATTGTGTTGAGAAACATCTATATTTCCGAGTATGGCAATAAAATTTTTTGATAAAAATTTAACTTGAATTGAAAAAGTTGATTTCAAATTCCGTTTTCTTTCCTTTATTCCATTGTTGCAATCTGCAATCGTACAATCTATTATAGTTATCAGTATTCAAAAAAAATTTTTTGTGGTTGTACGCAAGATGTATTTGAATTATTTCGTTCATCAATTTAATCCAGTTTGTTATGTCCAAGGTGGCTGGCACCGTGATATAAGGTACCGGCGGGTAATTAAGGCCTAGCAGAGGGAGATTTTGAATAGAATCGAAAATATTGCATTTAATTATCGAAATCTATCATTAATCTATATTTTAATACATTGGCCATAAAATATAATGAAGTAATGGTAACTTATACCACAAACAAACAAAAAATTAAACTTTTACAAAAACCATACAAATAGGCCTTATTTTACTACGGTAGGGTAATAAGACCTACGGGTTAAACAAACTAGAATAGTTTAATTATACTTAATAAATTTATAACAATAGTTTAAATTCATAAATATTATTATATAATCCTAAAATTTATTATATTTTAGAATTTTATGCTTGTTTATTTATAACCTATTGTAGAATGGCCGATTGCCTATTCTTTTGTTATAAATTTTAACAATTATTATATGATTTGGATAAATTTTTTTATTGAATGACGTTGAGTCTATAGTATACTTTCATCTTATGATCCCTAATGAATTTCTTACAGACGTCTACCCAATCCAAAAATTCCTATAGAATTTAATCAAATGTGACAAAAACTGCATAGAATCCTATAGGCTGTATGGGTTTTTATGCAGTTTTTGTCGCATTTGAGTCGATTCTATAGGAATTTTTGGATGAGGTACCTATTTTGCAGAATCTTGTGTCTTAGTTATCAAAAACTCTTAGTATATGTCACAACATGCCTGAAGAATCATAAATTTGAAAATCAAATGATTAACACTAATTGCTAAAATGTTTCAAATCTTCCGTAGGTTTATGTGGCTGAGGCTCACACGTTTTTTTAAAAAATCATTGAGAATTAACGATCATCGATAAAAAACGAACTGAAGTAGAATATGGCATCATCAAACAAGAGCCTTCTGGGCACTCATTAATAACATCAATGATAACGAAGTAATTCTGGCAACTCATTTTTATCGATTGGGAATAAAAAAGACCTTGAGAAATCCAAAAATATATTAATATTATCGACGAAATTATGTTTTGATAGATTTTTTTTTTTGTAGAAATGAATGTTTGGGTTAAACTAGTTCGATAATGATAACAAGTATATGAAGCTTACCACTTGGGGCATGACAAGTGGTTGTAGAATATGGAATTGATTTAGTGTGCACCCACTATTGTATTTACTATAGTATTTGTTATCAACACTATCATTGCAAGTATGTATTCTATTATATTTTTAACTATGACTGCTTCGTAACTCCTCTTACGAAACTCTTTCCATACTAGTTTGCCAGGCATGTGTAAGTCTTTGTTCACAAATATAAGCCCCTTTCACAAATTTTGTTCCCTACTTTAGATTTCCAAGCCTATTAGCTTCTCTTTTTTTTTTAATTTGAAGCGATTAAGCAAATCAACAGTATAGTGTTTATAGACACAGAAAAAAAATTTTCTCTTCTTTTATAATCTGAGTTAGTGTTAAATCAACATCGTGAAATATTTCTGATCTAATATTAAACAGTTTGATTTTTTATTAAAAAAATAAAATGAAAAAAATTTTTAACATAAATTCATTCATATTCATTTTATTGTTTATTATTATAAAACATACAAATGGATCTAAGCTGCATGATGTTACTCAGCTATCACCTGGTCGAAGACGTAATTGATACTTATTAAATAATATTATATAAGTAGCCGTAGGCAAAATGAGTTACTATTTTTTTAATTTTCAAAGTACTTTTTTATTCGAGAGAAAAAATCAGTTTAAACTCAGCTTCGTTAACAGTTCTGCATGACCTACGACTTGTGCCATCAATACTAGCATCCCGCAAACTCTCATTTTAGTCAAATGTATAAAAAATATAAATTTCGTTAATTGTATAATTTGAATTTTAAATATTAACTTTTTTTTTTTTCTTAAAGAAATTACTGTGTCTGTAAGTTAAAAATTTTTTTTTTTCAAATATTAAATGTATCTACCGAAAAAACCGGTCTATCGGTTGACCCTGCGGGCCAGCCCTAACACTTTCCGCTATTTTCGAGCTCCTTGAGCTCGAAAACATTGTTGTAAATACATTTTCGAGCTCGGAAATACTGTTGTATGCTGTTGTTTTCGAAAAAAAACGTTTTTTATCATTTTTTTTCCAACGATATCTCTTTAACGAATTGACTGATTGAGAGGATTAAGGTGAGAATCGACGCGTTTTCTTGAATTCTAGAGCTGATTAAATTTTGAAATTGATCGGATGAGTCACTTCAAAGATAATCGAAAAAAAAACGTTTTTTTATCATTTCTTTCGCCAACGATATCTCTCGAACAAATTAACCGATTGAGATGGTTGAGGTAGCATTCGACGCGGCATATAAAGTTCTAGAGCTGATTAGATTTTGAAGTCGATCGTTTAAGTCGTTTCTGAGAAATCACTAAAAAACTAAAAAAAAATTTTTTTTTTTCGTAATTCGCCAATAATTTCGAGTCTGCTTGATCAAATGATCTGAAATTTTCAAGACAGTTGAGGGCTAACAAGCTCTTTCGATTGCCACCTCAACCATCCAAATCGATTCATTAGTAAAAAAGTTACAAAGAGTTTACACACACACACAAACACACACTCGGACATCATTCTGAAAATAGTCAGAATAGCTTCCTAGGGCCTCAAAACGTCGACATCTGATGAAAACTCGACTTTCGAAAATCGGGGTGAAAACAATAACTTCCCAATTTTTCGAAAATGGTCGATTTTCTTAGCGGGAAGTTAAAAATTCTAACCTTAAAATTTTATGTTTAATCTCTATATAAATACAATGAAATTGATGAATTGCTCAACCGTGACGAACTTTAAAATGATCCTAACCGTTGAGTCCATGGTGTGGGCAGAGCGGTACAGGCTTCAGCTGTCATGCAGAGAGATCTAGGCTAGAGTCTCATTAATGACAAATAAATTTTCTCACCTCCGGGCGGAAAGCGTCAACTTTCGTCCCGCTGTGCAAAACGAAGTTGCCGCTTTCCGCCTCCGTCGAGGAGAAAAATAGTATACACTCCTCGGGAAGTAAATAAGAAAGCCTCAGATCACATGTTTGTTGACCTCGGCTTCGCCTCGGCCAACAATTACATGTGATCTGAGACATTTCTTACTTTACTTCCCTGGGTGTGTAATATACTATTTCATCAATATAAAAAATGAACATCAATTAATCAGTACAAATAGTAATCATAAGTATATATGATGAGATACAATTTTCTTTTACAAGGTTACATCGTTTACACTATCCGAGAAATGGGATAAGTACGATACACTTATGACACCAAAAAATACCGAGAAAACTAATTAATTACACTTAACACACTAATGACACAAAGCATTAGTGCGCGAAGATACTAGACCATTATTTTTTCATTATTGTTTTCCAATTGTGTTCATTAGTATTTTTCCATAAGAGAATTTCTATAATAGATGGTAATTGTTACCATAAATTTGTTTTCGTGTACGAAATCTGAGTTTGAAATTTTATTCAACCCTAACTTAAGTATGATATAGATAACAATGATTTATTAAAATATTTCAATTTTGAATGACAGATAAATTTATTAAAATTAACAAAAAAGTTACTACTATTTAGTTTTAATAATTTGTTAATCAATAACGACAATTACTCTTGAAAGATCTGAACTACTTTTTTTTTAAAATGCAGATAAATTAGGAAATTCCTGTTTAAGTGATGAAGATTGCAGTGACATAATGCATGGAAAGTGTTCAGAAGATAACAATTGTGTCTGTAGATTAAATAATATTATGGTAAATGAAACATCTTGCCAACCATCATTGGGATCATTTTGTTGGAAGGATGAAAAATGTGCAGCCAATCATTCGTCTTGTATTGATAATGAATGTCGATGCAACGAACAATATTTCCAAGATTCCAATGATCATTGCTCACTATGTAATTCAATGAGTATCCAATCTAAAAATAATATCAGTATCAACTATTCATTACTAATATTTCAGTAATAGGTTCATCTTGTGAAACCGATTCTGATTGTGACACAATAAAATTTTCTGTTTGTTCGGAAGACAAAATTTGTAGTTGCTTACAGCCTACAGTGCCCAATAATGATCAAACATCATGCTTACCACAATTGAATCATCATTGCGACACAGATGATGCGTGTAAAGTTGAACACACGATATGTATTGATAACGAGTGTAAATGCAAATCACAATACGAAAACATTTGGAATGTTGAATGTAGAGAACGTAAGTCTTAATTTACTTTACCCACAATTCGAAATTATAGCTGTTCAATTTTTATATCCATGAAAAAATATTTTCATATAATTCCATCAAGTTTTAGAAAATTGTATAAGATCCAGTAATATTTTATATAATTGCACGACTCATGATGCGAAGCATCAGAGTGTGTTTTACGATCGAAAAATTTTTTTCGCCTCACTACGGCAACTATTGCAATTATTATACTCTTGTTAGTTCACGGAATCAAGATATTTTGCATACTATTTCGAAGATAATTTAATGGAGATTAGTTCCATACTTTTCAAACATTTATTTATGTAAGAAGGACACTTTAATATATTTCACTTGCTAGTAGATAGAACCAAATATTTATTTAACAGTTAAACATTATTAAACCCGACAACTAATCGTATAATATGGACAGTTGATAATAAGTAATATAATAAGGGAAAGGGAGAGAGTAGTTAGATGACGTCACGTTGGGTCCTCTCGGAGGGCCCCGTCGAAATGCCTCTTCTTCGTCAGCCTCAATGTCCCTCTCGCCCGTCTCTAGTGGGGGTGAGCCTTGTCACAGGCTGGGGGTAGCTCCTGACGTCAGAGACTACGGGTCTCAAGATGTATACCGAGCTAAAGGCTCGGTATTCAGAAAGGAGTAGCTTACATTTAGTTCAATAAAAACGGAAAAAACATAAAAATAGTTTAAGAAAATTTCTTGTCCGTCAAGTATGGAACCCGTATAGATGATAACTTGCGAAAAAATCCAGTAATTGAATCAAATTTTTTTTTTTTTAATTCTTTGATAGATTTGTAGGTCCCCTACTGCAAATGGCTAGGTAACTCAGTGTCGTTTAATTACAATTAATAAAATAAAAAAAAGGTTGTATAACTATATATATATATATATATATATATATATATATATATATATATATATATATATATATATATATATATATATATATATATATATATATATATATATATATATATATATATATATACATATATATATATATATATATATATATATATATATATATATATATCTATGTAAAATTAACATGAATAGTGATATATCTATACATTACACGTACATTTATCCCACCAGAAGCGCTTGCGCATTACCGTGGTAGTACAGCTGTTTCGCCGTGCCTACTATGCATACGTACGAGCAATACAACAGCTCCAGTGCTGTACAGTATAGTAAATAGCACCATACTTCCGGGACTCGTTACAATACTGTCTTGGAATAGTTCACATATTCTTTAGGTATCTGTCTTGAGACCATACCAGCATGGTGTTGAACGCCATGCATTTTTGACCGTGTATAGTTTTTTCAAAAAAAGTCTAGTGCGTGAGCCTACTTATGTTTGCACGAAAGCAAAATAGATGTGCAGGTTCAGTCCACAATTTTTTATTTGACTTTTCATCAGCGACCTTAGACACATTGACAATTTACAGTGCGGGTATCGTTATCTAATAGTCTTAAGTAGCAATTGTCTTTTTGAAATTTTCCGAAACAAGATAGTACGCATTTAGCAGCACGTTCTTTGTGCATAAATTTCATTAAATATTTGAATACATCATTGAAACTAAGCAGAAATAAGTAATCTTTATAACTAAGTTTTTCAGATTCGATTCCAGGCATCTAATGATATATTCTTGATGTCAAATTTTACTATTTGCGCTAAATAAATAATCATAAACAGTAAATGTTGGCACTTAAATGAAGCTTTAATCACATTTATGAATAATTTATATTCATTTTTTACAATACAGGATACTTAGGCATGCCTTGTAAACGTACTTCAGACTGTGCGGAATTCATTAGCAATTCAAAATGCTCTCAAGATAAGAAATGTGTATGTGTAGACGATCATTATCAAACAAATAATAAGACATGTGCACCAATACTTTTTGAAGGTAATAATGGACCATACTGGTCAGAAAAAAGTGTTTATTCTCATTTCAGCAGTCAATGCAGACTTAGTGATATTTATTAACCCTCTCCCGGTTGGCCTTGAATCCCTACTCTTAATTCGGATTTTTCGCTTTCGTTTTCAAGTGAGAGAGCGCTAGCCTATTTAGTAGAAAAAGGGCAGAAAAAATAGTAGAAGGGGAAGCATGCATGCACTAATACGATTGAACCGATACTCACGCAGCCGTACTAAAAACTGTGATTGGTTTCATCCCCACCCAGCTCACACCGAAACTCCAAACCGGGAAAGGGTTAAGGATAGAGATAATTAAACGTAATTCCACCTAGGCACTGATAGCTCAGCTGGTAACGCAGCTAGTAACTGAACTCCCATACCCGGTAAAGCTTAATTTCAATGACCATGATCAGTTCAAAACCTCATTCCAATTTCCCTGACCTCATATTATTAATCTAATGATATTATTTCGTATTAACCTGATAAGCCTCTTCGATAATTTCATAAAAATCTCAAATCGAGAACTGATGGCTTATTCGGACTGTATGGTAACATACTACAATATCTTGCCAGTATAGCTCTCGGTGAAATGATCTCGTTTAATCGTCTATATCTACTAAAAATGAACGGCTTCCTTTGCATTTCCGTATATTTAACTAATAATAAGATGCTATTATAATTATAATGGACTATTTATTTTTTCTACTGTGTAAAAAAATAGGATATTGTTCCGAAGATTCTGACTGCACCAACATAGGACAAAAGTGTTATGATCGAGAATGTGTTTGTGAAGACAATTATATTACATTCAATGAAACAATGTGTGGACCACTTTTGGATGGTCATTGTTCAAAGAATGAAGATTGTTTGGTCGAAAATTCAATTTGTGTAACGAATAGATGTCTGTGTAAGCATAAATACTTGCCGCAGTCTTATCATGGATGTGTACTCGGTGAGTAATAGTATATAACACACCAAGGGAGGAAAGTAGGACATTCCAAACCGCGTGTATAATTGCCTACCTCAGGTGAAAAAGAGGGTGACAATCACGCGGATTAGAACGTCCTACCTTCCTCCGTGGTGTGTATACAATTTTTCACCACATCTGCACCTGGAAGTTTACATTTCGGCCTCTGCTTGAAGGAAGAATAGCGCGTGCGATAATTTTCATCATGTGATTTCTCAAAAAAGAAAAGAACGACTTTCCTCCCTTTAAACAGGGCAGGAACGTCAACTTTCGGCGCAGGTATAGTGAAAAATTACACTAGCACCCAAAAAAAAAGTGGTTTGTACATTCAACTAGACCAACCTAGGGTTATGTATTTTGATGGTGGTCGGTTTAATCCGTACTCCCCCAACATTTCGAGTAAATTGTAAAAAACCGTTAGAAATAGCTAAAAATCGCAATAAAATGCCATTTGCAAGCGGAGAGATTTTTTCCGACCTCAAACAAGTATGTCCTTTATATATTTCAATGCGCTTAATCCAAATATGGAGGTCATCTAGCTCGTCAAGCGTCCAAAATTATAGTAAATGGCCGAGAAACGCCAAAAATGGCTGAAAACCGCTAAAAATGCAGTTATGCAAGCAAAAAAATTTTTTCTGACCGAAATCAAGAATGTTTCTCATGTATTTCGATGTACTGAATTCGAATATGAAGATCATTATGCTCGTCATGCCTCCGAAAGTAAAGTTTATTCTAAAAAACCGCTGAAAATCGCAAAAATGCAGTTATGCAAACAAACAAATATTTCTTAATCCAGATCAAGTATTTTCATTATGCATTTTGATGCGCAGAGTCCAAATCCGCAGTTCGTTTGGCTTGTTCTACCTCCAATTTTCGATCGTCCAAATTTCGAAAAAACAGTGAAAATAGCAAAAAAATGTTGACATTCCAATTTTCTTGATACCAACTTTCTATTTCACTTATGTCTTGATGAAATTGTTCTCCTTGTTCTTCACTGTAGTCTTCAAGATTTTCTGATGGTCGAGGTAGGAATGTAGAAATTGCAATTTGAGATTCACTAAGCAATTTAAATTTTAGTAATTTTCCAGCAATTCTTCAACAAAAGTCTTGTAATTCTCAATTTTGTTAGAAGTTTGTTAAAACATTTTTAAAACTTACTTAAGCTGCTTTTTGACTATCGTTAATTTTTTCAACGAACTTGCGTCTTCAAATCAAGTCTTCAAATAAAAACACTGTGAGTTGTCGATAATATACTAATATTTTTTCTTACATTATTACTAGTACCCGAGCCGCTGATAGAGGGACAAATAAATTATTTTGTTTCCATGGGTACAAAGGTTGCTTGAACCTTTAAGTACCGATGTAAAATCCGTATTAGATGAACCAGTCTGGACGATAAATATTCAGCAGAATTTTGATTCAACTGAATATTTGTCTTTATCCTACCACAATACTTCCGTTGAAAAATTGAAGTAAGCTGACCAGATATCCCAGTATTTTGGCCTTCTGTCAAAGGACTGTAGGTGATCACAGACAGAGTAGGCGGGGCTCGCAGGATTTGATCCGCTGGTCCTTGGGTGTAGCTTTTAGGGCCACCGGAATACGTTGAGCCACCGGTGGGAGGGGAAACTAGCCTTGTTGGGTGTAGTCCGCGATTTGCTGGGAGAGGAGTATCTCGCGTAGCCAACAGACCCGGCGCCGTAGCCAGTTGGTACCCCGACATTGGGAACCGTGAATATAACGCTGCGAACGAGTAAATTCGGTACTAGTAACCCTTTTCTTTACATTTTCCACGGTATAAATTAATATTCATAATTTATATTATTGTTCAATTATTAACGATATTTTTGTTATTATTTCGTAATCCTGTTTACCACTTATAAACATTGTTAAATAAAGGAAGGCAAATAATGCGGCTAAGGCAGCCGTTCGGCACGCGCATGGCTCGGGCGATCACCGAAGTTAAGTAGCATTGAGCATGGCCACTACTTGGCTGGGTGACCGTTTAGCCACGCGTTGGGTTCGAACGAAGGTCTCTGACCGTTAGGCGCGGGATGAAGATCCAGTGATCGGTAAAATGGGAATTTTATCGATCACTGGAGCTTCACCCAAACCGAAACTGGACTGGCTAGGTTTTCTCTGTGGTTTTCCTACGCCACTACACCTCCATTGCACAAGGGAGGTTGTAGGGCATCACCGTAATGATGCAGTACAGTATAAGCACAAGTCGGGCCACAGCCGCACAATGAAGGCAGAAAGAGAAATAAAGCAGTTGCGATATAAAGGCAAAAAGTGTAAAAAGACGTTACTACGGCTATATACTAGAAAAACAATTAAAATAAAAAAAAATACGGGAAGGCAAATTTAAATTTAAATTTCCGTTTGAATATTATTTCTATTATTTACTATTTATTATTTATTACTATTAAATTTAACCGCGCTTTTCCCAAACGATCCTTGGACTCCAGGAAGCTAAACCAGCAGGGAAAAGTCCAGCAAAACAACACGTTACAACCTTAGCGTGGTTACTATGAAACAGGGTGAGTACCAGCAAAAAAATAGTAATCATCACTATTCTCTCCATGTTGGCAGCGTTTATATTAAATATGTTCATGGAAGTTAAAATATCAAGCTTATTGTCACATGGAAACATTAGTACCCTATCAGAAAAATCCATGTAAGATTGCATGAGAACCCATAGGAATTCATATAGAAACCTATGGAATCATGTAAGAGTGCATGGGAGTTAATATAGAAGTGTATGAATGCATATAAAAATCCGAGTAGGAAACCATCGGTATCTGGATTTCCATATGGAAACTTGGATATATGAATTTCTTTGTGGAAAATTCATACAGGAATCTGGGTTTCTATATAAGTGATTTCTATAGAATTCGGAAATTTTGAGTTCTATATCTATCGTCTCTTGATACGCGTATAAGAATAAAAGCACAGATTAATATTCCTATGAGAAACCAAATGGGATTCCATCTGAAAAGGCCATGTGAGAATCCACATAGGAATCTAAGCTGGATTCCCATATTGATTTTTTTGATAGGAAAATCATAAATAGGCATGAATTTGGGTCATGACTTTTCCAAAGATATTGTATTTGGTCATATTAACTAGTTTTATCATATAGATGTATATTGAAGAAAATTTCTATTATCAATACAGACAATTCACAAACGTTGGGCAAATCATGTACTACAGACATGGATTGTAAGCACATTGAAAATTCGAAATGTTCAACAGATAATGTATGTGCTTGTAAGATGAATTATTTTGCACCCGATAAATTTTGTTGTATACCAACATTGAATGGGTTCTGTTCACATGACGTAGACTGTTATGATGACTCATTACATTGTTCTAATAATCAATGTCTATGTGAAAGTAATCACACGGCAATATCTGTTACCCAATGTGTTCAAAGTAAGTAGTATTCTATCAATATCAATTTTAGAAATTATATAATTGTTCAAGGAATTAGATAATCAAATTGATCTACTTATTAATTGTTTTTTACAGCACACTTACTGAGTTCCTGTAATGATGTTACGGAATGTAGTGATTCATGGCATTCATCCTGTTCAAAAGAAGGAAAATGCATTTGTGCATTAACTAACATAGCAGTCAGTTTATCAACGTGTCTCCCAATTTTAAACGGATATTGTTGGAAAGATAATCAATGCCAGGTTGAGAACTCTGTTTGCATTGATTTTCGGTGTAAATGCGAGCAAGACTTTATTGCTATCGCTAATAATCTATGTGAACCAATTATCTAGAAGGAAATGTCAATAAAGGTGGATCCGAGTGGCCAACCGAAAACTTTCTTCGATAAAATAGCGCCATGCTACAATTCTATTAAAGAACCATTTTTAAATAAAACTAAAATAAAATGTTGAGAAAGTCGAAAATTGCACTCTTCAAATGCCTATGTTGTAATGAAAATGTGGGATATTTTTTTCCGGCCTCCGTTCTTGTCATTTTTTAAACTATTTGATTAAATAAAAAATAAAAAAAAGTAAATAAATTTACAGCTGGTTCAAGTTTTTTAAATAGGGGATGCTAGCAGTACGTACATAAATGTAATAGATAGATAGTATAATTATGAACTAATTTCCTTATATCCTTTTGTTCATCCGCATGTATCCACTTACGTCCTCACAGGGGTGCGAATATATACTTCGTTATTAAAAAGTTTCAAACTTTGATAAATTATATTTTAGAAATGACGTGCTCAATACTTTTGATTTTTTTTTTTTTTATGTGCTTTATAATTTCAGTTTTGATAACATAAAAAATTTTTAGAAAGATCCTACATTGCGTTTTGATTTTATTAAAATAAAATCGCCCGGAAATCTCTATTTTCCATAAGAACCCGTGTTAAAATTTCAAAATTGTGAAATCGTTTTTCATAAAATTGGGGTGGCCAATATTACTCAGCTTAGTCTCATATGATTTGCAGTCAATCAAAGAACAATCAGGTGAAATTTTATAGAAATCCTACTTTAAATTAATCCACGCAACAACTACTTTAATACGAAAAACTTGAAGATATTTGGAACTATTGACCGCCGAATGTGTGTTTGACGGAAAGAGATTGTCCGAGAGAGAAAGGTATGAGCGCCCGGCTTGTTTTTTATTGCTATACCTCGGAAATATTTAAGATAGAAAAAACTACTAGGTTGTCTTTTTTGTGTATTTTTTTATTCTCAACATTTTTGCTTCCATACTCGAGTCGAAATATTAGACGTTAGTTGAACGTTCTTAACGTTCTAAACGTGATTTGAACGTTTTTAACGGTTTTAAAGTAAATTTAACGATTTTTTTGTATTTTGGTTCGTAAAAAATTGGTAATTTAACGAGTTATGATTTTAGTTTAATGATAACATTAATTAATTTATTTCAATATTTGTAATCGCAATTTTTATAACCTTGATATCATAATATGTAAAAAAATTTAATAGTGTTAAAGATAGAAGTATGAAACTGAAAAAAATTTTTTTTTTAAATACGAATTTTTTATTTAAAACGTTCAATTTACGTTCAAAACGTTAGAAACGTTGAAAAAGTTCAATTTACGTTCAAAACGTTAGAAACATTGAAAAAGTTCAATTTAAGTTTAAAACTTTAAGAACGTTCAATATACATCTAATATTTTGACTCGGGTAAACTTCCCTATCAAATCAACGGTTTGAGAGTTATATCAATGTAAAGAATTAAATTGAAATTTTCAAAGGGTCTGCCACGACGTTAGAACCGTGATAGTCGTCTGCCATTTAATTTTCGAGTAGCTATAATAGTATACTTTGACATATCAAAACGCCAGCTTTCATAAAATATGTCTTTTATTCGTCAAATTATCACACCTGCCACACCTGAGTGTCGATTAAGCCACCACAGCAGAGTTTAGATACTTCCCATCTCATGGTCAGTAGGTACAACAGACCAGCTGAGAAAATTTTAGGCTTTCATGAAATATGTGTAGTCCGCCATTCACTGGCTCTTAGACTAATTTTTTATAAGCCAATAAGAGTACACTATAATTTACCGCATAAATTGAAATTAACTTTTTAAAAAGTATTATATTAATAATTTTCTTTTTAGTGCGAAATTATAGGATATCCTTAGGACAAATTTGATAGAAAAATAATCTTAGTGAATATGTTTATTAATTTTTTGTAAATTACCCTAGTGGATCTAAATCACGGTAAATTACCGCATTTTATGGTAAATTACCCAGATGACCGTAATTTACCGCAAATTTGCCGCGAATACCGCTAATTTACGGTAAGTTACTGCAATTTAGGTAAATTACCGTAAGTTACCGCATATGGCGGTAAATCTTCTGAATACCGTAAATTGTGGTAAAAACTTACAATTTTACGGCAAGTTTGCGGTAAAATATCGCACTCTTGCCGCCGATTACGGTAATTTGCCCTATTTGCGGTAAATTACGGTAATTCGTCCGAATACCATAAATTATGGTAATTTACGGTAAACTACGGTAATTTACCGTAATTCGGATCTGCTGGGGTATTAATTATTTTCTACTGCAAAAAGCAGAAAAAGCAGAACATCTACATTCTTGTACGATTTTTGAAGTACAACATAACACAAAGATTTTTTTCAAGTCTTGGACAAGCCTTGCAATTAATAATTATGTGCCAGTGTCTGCAGCAGGATCCATAGTTACATAAAGATGTAGACAACTAGTGTACTGGTGACCAAGCTTGGGCAAGATTGCTATAAGATTATTATATTGGAATTAGGTTACCACTTAAGCTATCCAACCTTATGCCGAATTTCCTTTAATTCATTTAAATCTATTGGAAATGAACATGATTATTTATTTCACGCCTCGGACGCGATAGCGGAAGAGGTTGTACTGCTTAATCAACTCGTCGTGAAATCCGAATTCTCTTACCTTTAATCATTTCTACGAATTTTATAAATCAGCTCTACGGCAAAAAGTACACAAATATCTAAAAAAAATTTTAAAGAATAATTTGGATTTAATTAAAATAGTTATTTTCGATACACATGTACAAAGGTAGTGGTTCCGACAGGCTAGGAGTGACGTCACGACTCTGATATTGTGACGCATTCTCAACAGACCGAGTACGACAATCCATTTTCGAGCAGTAGACCTTAAAAAATATTAATGAACAATCTTTAGTTAGAAACTTGAGAAAGTTGTAACGAACAATTTGTTGTCGTGAATATTTTTTATTATCAATTCAAATAATTTTTATCGTAAAACACATTATTCAAGCATTGTCTCTTAATAATTATCAAAAACTTGTTGATTAATCCATGAAACAAATTTATGGACATCAGTGTAAATACTCGGAACGTTTTGATGACAACTGATAGCGGCTGAAACTAGACCCACGACTTCCCATTGTCCAGGTGTCGATTCACAAACCAGTGGAGCGCCACCTTCAATCTAGAATCATATTTATAAATGAAGAAATTCAGCTAACCCATAAATAATAATAGTAAATCATAAAATTACCATGCAAGACTCCAATTTTCCTTCACCGGCACAAAAAGCATTTTCGGGTAAAGTATAACTGTCACCAAGGGTTCTTTGAACTTGTCTCTGACAATCAGATCGATCGACAATGGGTACATTCAAATCTTTCAATAAATTCGAACTTCCTGTTGCGAATTCCGCAGGATTACGACCCCAACCAGCAACCCAACATCTTGTTCCAGTCACTGGAACTCCTGTGGACAAACAGGCGGTACTGATGTGCGCAGTCGTTGCCAAAGGAACTTCATGGTCCAATATTATTAACGCAATGTTGCTTTCAAGTGTGTCAGAGTTAAATCTTGGATGCTTAATTATTCTTGATGCTCGATAGTCTTGTTGCTCGCATACTTCTTCGTTAGATGACAAATCCCACTCTCCAAGACGAATTTTTAATTTGGAGAGTCTGAAAACAGAATTTCGATTCCAAATATTATCTGGCGTTATTAATTACCGTAAGAGGATAAGCGAAGATATATTTTGAAGCTTTCAAATGCTAGATTTAAATCATTGGCTCAAGAGAATATACTTTAAAATGCATCATAACCTCAATCTCAGTTCAAACCTACAACAATACCTCCCTTTGCGTTTATGTATCAAAAGTATATATATTGTCGTTCTACTAGAACGGTTCTAGAAAGAGATTGGACCGGGTATCGTCGGTTTTTACTCCCACTCTGGATGTTCTATGCACTAAATATTCTTCCACATTTCTTTACGCATGTACAGTTTATAACTGTTCGGTAGTGTGGGTGATTTCCGAGGTTCAGTTACTTACCAAGACTCCATTAAAGAAGCGGCCATTTTACCCCAGGCAACCGAATGTTGGAGCACATGACTGTGACATCAACCGTATCCCCACCAGGTGACAACAGACTTAACCCTACAAGTCAAGGAAATTTTAGACCCAACTAAGGAGGTTGGCCTAAGACAGATCGCACCTGTCCTTAGCTCTATCCCAAATAACACCTCCTTAAGCAAGTGCTCTTGTATAAGAGCCTTGTGCAAGACCCATAGTTACTAGTGTCTCCTTCTACGTATGTATCTTGCGCAAGATTGTGTGGCAAGGAACTGACTTAAAAAGTGTGCATGATTTGCTCGTGG
Organism: Microplitis mediator; assembly: GCF_029852145.1. Taxonomy (NCBI): domain Eukaryota; kingdom Metazoa; phylum Arthropoda; class Insecta; order Hymenoptera; family Braconidae; genus Microplitis; species Microplitis mediator. Next base: position 19,727,000 of record NC_079977.1, on the reverse strand, counting down.
TATTGTAGGCAAGAATATTGATGATATTTCTAACATGGTGCAGCCAAAAGTTTCTTGCCCAAGAAACTTACGCATGGGTTGCTCAAGATCTGCTTACGACGCGCGATACTTCCAATCCCTGGTGGAAATTTTTCGGAATTTTCTCTGAAAAACTGTTCTAAAGTTCTAGAGACTTTTTCAGAGTTATTCAGAGAAAAGTCCAAAAAATTTCCACCAGGAATACTATTCTTTCTGCCACCAGTTTTAACTTGGGCAGATTTTGAGCAACCCTGGCGGTTTTGAATCACCCTGGAAACACCCTGGGAGTGGAAGCACGGTGGAATCACGGTGGATCCACGATGGTTACACGGTGTATCCACCATGATTCCACGGTGAATCCACGGTGATTACGCGGTGTACGTGGAATTACAGTGGGTACACCGTGTAACCACCGTAGAATCAGGGTGGGTACACCGTGAAACTATCGTGGAATCAGGGTGGGTATACCGCGTAACCACCGTGGATCGACCGTGATTCCAGGGTGATTTAAACCGCCAGGGAAGCGATGCGCAAGCGATTCTTCTGGAGTTGAATCATAACTTCACCAAAATTCTTATGTAAGGCTAGCACAAGACTTGCAATTTACATCTGCCCCAAACATCTAGAGCAAGACCGATAGGTGAATGGTGACGCGAATAACTATCGAACTTGAGAGCAGGCTTGTGAAAGCCTTGAAAAAACCGCTATGTGGGATATACATTCTGTACCTAATGCCTTTATCATTTCATAGTATCGGATTGATGCTTGTACTAATAAATACGTGGTTGCTCGTACATTGCGTTATGTCATTTCTTATATCTACTTCCAAGTTTCACTTGACTAATTTCATTTTCAATTAATAAAGTAAATTTTTTATCAACTTACATGGCAGAATCAACTTTATGCGCAGTAGTAAGGACATGTTTCTTATTAATCAGCACGCCACCTCCAATATACTCAAAGTTACCATCATCTTTACGCCTCAAAATAACAGCTTGCCATGGATGTTCACCAGTTTGAGCTTCACCGTTCTTCTTACTTCTCATCACTGTTAGCTTTTTCTTCCCACATGTTTCGCTCATCAATCCATCTGGTATATCACAATATTTTACTTGATTGACTGCACAGTCAGTCGCAGAGATCTTCAACAAATCAAATTTTTATGAGACAAAAGAAAAACGGTCAGTAAGCTTATCATGTAATTATGAATCAAAAATATTATATTTATAATCAAACGCTAAAATATTATCGAAATGACAGTAGTCATTTTGTGTGGTTATCGATAGCTTTTGATGTACAGAGCAATTTTTATCAGATGTTTTGAATTCACATAGGAATCTAGGCTAAATTTCCGTATGGATATTTTAATAGGTTATTTATTTGATAAATTATACCCTACCAAAATAATCCATGTGAGATTGCATGGGAACCCATAAGAGTCCGCATAGGAAAGTATAAGTTTATGTAAGAACCCATAGGAATTATTATAGGAGTGTAATTATATATGATAATAATTATAAATAGTTATGATCATATGCAATTCATATCTAATTATATGTAATCCATATATAATTAGATATAATAATAAGTAATTATATAAAATTATATGTCATTATTTTGACCATTTCTACTTATAAATTGTAATATGAGGAAATTCGACATCGTCCCGTGGTTCAATATTATTTGAAAAATAATGACCGAGTATCGATTTAACACTTCGATTGAAAGGAGAGATCCGGTTGAGATTTCGAACTGAACGGCCAATTTTTGATCAATTCGATTCGCGACTAAAAAGAACAATTTCGATTTATGGAAAAAACAATTAAATCGCGAGTAATAATTATCACGTGAATAATAATCTGTTTATTTTTGTGAACAAATATCCGAGTTTTGTAAACAAGTGAACAAGCTGAAGCATCGGCGCGAAACTGAACAAAGTGTACGATTGAATTTCTGATGAACAAGTGAACCGCGTTCGGGTAATAATTAAAAATTAATTAATTAATTACACGCAATAATTGAATAATAGTGGGATTCAACACGTTGCTGAAATAAAATATTATTTTTATTTTATTTTATTTCATTCGAGCAATTCTGAGAATTACGGATTATTTGTATCTCATTCGTAACAGCAGTCTTGCCACCTCGCCGTGTAAGCATACTCTGACGTCACTCGTCAAGTATTTTGTTAATACTAACGCTGTATGTGTGTATCGGGACAATGAAATAACTGATTTTTATTTCGTCAACCAAATGTTTTTTTTTTTTTCGAGTAACGAATTGACTTTGTGTTTCGATCAAGTACGACTTTTCCGAACAATTTATTTTTGTTTATATCGAGTCAAGCCGACAACGGCAATTTATATTTTGTTTGTAACTGATAATTTTTGTGATACCGATCAATTTAGTTTCTGTGTTCACTATACGACAAGTTAATTTTTTTAAATTCCGATCAATTATTTAATTGTAATCTTAAGTGCCTGACCTTTCCCCAATCCGCCACCCTGAGTTGATTTTTGATACTTGCTATTTGGTAAGTATTAAATCCCTTGGCGCCCAATTTTAAATATTTTGAACAAGGTTGCCAAATAGTACGCGTATTCGGACTTCACTCCGGTAAATTCCCGGTGATGAAAAAACCGTTACAAATCATATAGAATCACATATAATTATACATAATTTTTTTAACTCAGAATAACAAGTACATAATTACATCATATTCTAAACTATTGAGACTTTGTTTTAGAGTTTTAATACATCAGGATAACTCGGCATACGTTAAATAAAGTACTCTAGTTGCGCAACAAGTGCGCTAAACTATTGTCCTTTTCAGCCGTCACCAGTTCATGCGCGCGCACCTTTGACGTGTGCTAAAACTATTGCGCATCACGATTAATGGCTACCTTAGGTGACTTGTTACGCAATCTACTAATAATTTAGAAATAAATGATTTTGTAACAATTATAATAAAGCTTATAATTCTATTAACTCGGAACATAAATCTAAATAGCGAAAAGTTAAATAAAATATCAATTTGTTAAATCAGCAGCATTAACTAATTCTTAATAAATATTCAACTTATAATTTACTTACCGGATCATTCAATAGTCTTAAACTAATTCGTTGTTTCAGAGGACACAGGTTTTCAAGATAATCGCAATAACATTCTCGATGACTGATTTTAGTATCTAGAAATTAAAAAAAAATGAAAAAATAATATTAGTAATAATAATTATTAATAATGACTGCATAACAAAAAGAAAAAAAAATGTAATAATTTACCACAAGGATTAGAAGTTGTTAATTTAATAACAAATAATATTTTAAAGATAACAAGCCAAACTGCTGAAGACATTGTTAATTCACCGGTTAGTTTCTTACTGTAAGTAATGGAGAAAATATATTCTTTTTATAAAGCTCGTGGAAACAGTGGTCATCGACGAAAACAAAGTTATAATAAAAGATGATCTAATTAAACGAAAGCCTTCTGGGCATTAATACGTGACTTGTGATGAAAAATAAATTCCGGCCACCTACTTTTTTAATTGGGAACAAAGAAAGACCTTGAAATATTTAAAAATATAGTGAAGTTATTAACGCAATTAATTGTTTTGTACATTTTTTTTTTGGTTGCCAAGCGAATATCTAGATGAAACTAGTTCGATAATTATAATAATAATAATAATAATAATAATAATAATAATAATAATAATAATAATAATAATAATAATAATAATAATAATAATAAATAATGCTTCATTTTAGAAGTTACGGCGTAACATGCCAAAATACAGAAATGACGTATAATTAAATAAATAAAAGAAAAATTATAAATTAAAAACTAATCATATCTAAGGTCAGATGAGTGGTCACAATTTGTTGATGTAGAAAGAAAACACCATAAATTTCCTTCTTTATTACTTATGAAGAAATAATAAACTAGTTAATAAATCGAGCCATCAATTAAGCCATGATAAGCTCCCTAATGCTTACAACCTAAACAGTACCACCTTCAAATTATGCCGCGCAATGTTCTTCCGTTTTTCTTTATGAAGTCAAGTGTCACCACCCCGATAACCTTTACATCTAGGCATTATTGACTTTACATTTAACTATCAATTCACTTGGTCTCTCCGCATTCCCTTTTAGTATCAACCAGCCCAAATAACATCGAAATTCATTTAAGATTTTAAATGAACTATAAAACAAACTGATAATTATTAACAAAAACAAGGTAATAAAATCTATGATTGGCACCAGTGACAGTAAATAAAATCATAAATAACGCTTAATACGCAACAGTAACTATTGCACCATAAACCAAGAAGTTTATTAATGAAATAAATATTAACAACTTGAGGCGCAATATCCCAATATATTGGCAAATTCTATTTGTCATTAACAAATATGTTGAAAAGTATATTAAACATAAATTAAAAACTTTTTTTTATTCCTTTAAAATTATTAATAAATTTTCTAAAGTTATTCAATTGTTAATTAACATTTTTTTACGGGTGTGTGTTGTCATAACGGGTGGTATAAAAGTTTAAATAATTAATCTATAAATTTTTTGGTTCTTAGAGCCCTTGTTATAAACATACTCATCAAGATGACGTCATGAAAGTTTATAAAATACTTTTATTCCATTAATTATTAATTTTTGAAGTAACAAAAAAATTAAAATTCTAAATAATGTATGTTAAATAATTTTTTTTTTAATTTTAAGCTATTACTGATTTCATGTACTTGTTAGGCATTACATGATTACTTTTAAAATTTTTTAATGCATGTAAATTTTTTATAAACAAATGGATTTATTAAAGATTTTTGAAAAATTTTTTTTTATCATATTGTTAGCGTAAGATGATAATGATTAAAAATAAAAAAAAATTTCTTAAAAACAATATTTTATTGTTTATAATTGTTTTCTTCATATTTTGCGATCCAATTGTATACAACTGTATAAAAATTGTCTACAATTCTATACAAAATGTATACAAGTCTATCCCAGTAAACACATTGACGTAAATTTGACGTCAGAGTGACGTTACGCTATGTCATCATTTACGTAAGATATAAGTCACGAATGAGTCAGGTGTGACTCATTATTTCCCACTTTTTTACGTAAGATTATGATGTAAAACTAATGACGTATGCATGATGTAAATGTGATGTCTGAGTGACCTTTTATGACATCAATATGACATACGGGTGATGTCAAAATTATCAATTCGGAAAAAATATTTTAAAAAATAAAAAAATAAAATGAAATACCGAATTTTTGATTTGATTATTACCGCGCGAACGCATTGTGAATTCTGAAACAAGATTAGATAACGTTAAATGATGAAAAAATCCTGGGCGTCTGCTGGGTTCGAACACGGCTCCTCTTGGCTGGTAGTCCTGAACGTTGCTCACTGGTCCACATCACGAGAGTTCAAATCTCGTGCTTAATTGATGTATTTAGAGTGAAATGCCGGAAAAGACATAGTTAATAAGTTTTCGTGATGGATTTTTACAAAATTTAAAAAACTCCATGAATTTATATGAAATTTTATAGAAGCAATATTTGTCGACCTCGATGATAATTGTATAAAATTTCATTAAGTTTTATCAAATTTTTTAATTTTTTGTTGTGATGTGAAATTTAAAAAATCTTAAATAAAATTTTGCGAAACATTAAATAATTTCACAAAATCGTATGAAATTCAATCGATTGAAAAATTGTGATACTAAACTTTAAAATCATAATAGCAAAAGAGTTCAAACTGTCGTTACATTTTCTTTGTCATCCTAAATGATATTTTCGATATATCATTTAAAAAAATAAAGTTAATTTTTTTATGCTCACGCTAATGTTTTAATCTAAAACGTCTGAATGATCTATTATCGAGTTTATCGATTACTTTGACCCCAAAAATGTTCGACGTTTAGTTGTTATTTTTACACATTTACACATGTTTGAAAATTCATTCTATGATTGTTTTATTTCAATGAATAGATGATAAAAAACTATGACTCGGACATTACATCAGCATTGCGTAAAATACTGACTTGTCACTGATGTAAAGATATTATTTAAGAGTGACATCCACATTACGTATAACTGTGACTTTGCTACTGACATAAATGTATGATTTTAAAATTACGTCATTATGATATACGGATAATGACTTTATTATTACATAACAATGTGATGTAGATTCTATGTCAAACGTACGTAATACATAAGTCATAACTGTGACATAGTACAAGAGTCATACTTACATCAATATGATGTCACAAGCTTTACATCATATTAAAGTCATGTAGAACGTCAGATTGACATCAAATTTACATCAGATGTCGTGACATTGCTATGACCTACGTATGACGTCAAAATAAGGTCATGTGTTCACTGGGATATAATTATATAGAATTGTATACAATTTGTATAGAATTGTATACAATTTCTATACAAATTGTATACAATTGGATCGGGCCATTTTTTCTATCCAATTTACGTATAGTCTATATATAATTATATAGGGTAGGGGGGGCAAAAGGGGGTACCTAAGGAAATACTAAGTTTTCGAGCACTAAAATACGCTAAATCTTTTTGTTTTTAGTGATATTCGAGGTAAATAGACAAAATTTTTAGCTGCCGCTAAAAAATAAAATTTTTATTTTTGGCGGGCAAAACGGGGTACCTTTAAAAAAAGTTGAAAAAAAAAAATTTCTGAAAATTGATCAAATTTTATTACTTGAATCTTTTATATGTAATATATATAAAGAAAAATTACATTTCACATCATTGGTGGACACGAAGGCAAAAAAAAAATTTTTTGTGGGGCAGAGAGGCCTCCCTCCAAAAAATGATATTTTTTTTTTTTTTTTTTTTTTAAATTGTTTTCATTATTAAGAATGTATTTCTTTCTCTTGACAACTATTTTTGGTTTTATAATACTCAAGAAAAATTTTTTTAAGTGTAATAAATCGTTTCCCCTCGATTAGCTTAATTACTAATTGCTATTTAATAAAAAAAACAATTCTGTATTTCTTATTTGTCATTATTTTGAACCCAAAAAACGTGTTTTTTGATTTTTTAGATTGCAGATTATTTTGCATTATTTAAAATATTTTATCAATAAAACAATAAAATATTATTTTCGAATATTTTTAGTGGCCAAATTTGCCCCAGCTATAATAAATGAGCCGAAAAATGGATTAATGTATTATATTTTATTTAATTTGACGATAAAAATATAAAAGAATCATTTTTTCAAAGTTTTCGGCTGGTCCATTTTGCCCTAGGTGTTATGGGTAAGGCTAAAAATGCGGAATTATATCAAATTTTTTTTAATTTAACGATAAAAATTTGAAAGAATCATTTTTTCAGAATTTTCGGCTGGTCCATTTTGCCCCAGGTGTCATGCGTAGGGCTAAAAGTGAGCAAATATATCAGATTTATACTAATTAGACGAAAAAAAAAAATTTTTTTTTTCATAAAATTTTGAGGGTACCCCGTTTTGCCCCCCCCCCTTTCCCCTATAGTCTATATATAATTGTATAAAATCTTTTTTCATCGAGAAATAATTAAGGAATCGTTTTATTATTTAAATCATTATTTGCATTTCTAAATATAATGGCAAAAAAAAAATTTTTTTTCATTCAAAAATTAATTAAATTATTTATTTAACAATTTGTTATAAACAATTTTTTTTCCTTTATTTTAATTTTTTTCTAGAATATAAAAAACTACAAAAACAGCAACTTGCAACAAAATAGCAAAAAAATATTTTTTCAATTTATTAAGAACCGTTCTGATTTTGGATCACGACAAAGTCCAAGCACTGACTCGATTTGTCAACAAACAAATTGCTGTAACTTTGCAACTATTGCAGATACAGTTTTTGACCTTCAAGTCGTTTTTATACAGTATGACTGAAGCTTTCTTATAAATTTTTAGCCTAACGTTTATCTATTATAGTTCTCTAGCTACACGCATTTGTTTATAAGAATTAGCATATTTTCTATTTCTTACAATGCTTATATCTCATAAACAAATAATGTTATGACAAATATGCTTCTGGACTTTTTTGTTACCCGATTATTAAACTATTCAAATATACTTTGTTTATATTTTTAACCTTAATTGTTTATGTGATTTTGGAATAAAAAATGTATAGCCGATTGATTATTTCCTTTATACCTCGAATAGAACTTGAAATTAATATTTTTATAATAAGGAACTTCGTTCCTATCTGGTGTCCCACGACACCACACGGTTTTTTTTTCTTCTCTTCCATTTTCGCGTTGTTTACTCAGTAAATATGAGGAAAAAAGAAAAAAAAAATTTCCGATAAATGTCAGAAAAAAAAATTTCAAACTCATTAAAGAGATCAATTTTTTTTTTCTTTAACTTGTTAAAAATTTTTTGACAACATTTTGGTAACTTTTTGACATCACTTTGCGACGTTTTGTTGACAAATAGCAATTAGTTTTTTTTTATACCAATCCTAATAGCCACTTTAGCTTGAAATTAACAATAATTTGACATTGAAATTTTCTGCCTGAGTTATCAGCGATTTGACAGCAAAAGTTGGAGAAAAAAAATTGTGGTTAATTTTTGCTCAATTTAGAGGTAACTTTTTACCAGAAAAAAAAGTCGGTAATATTTATTCTTACCTTTACAAAAGGTAATAGAATTTATACATAAAAATGTCTACAATTTGACGGTAAAAAAAATACTTAATAATTTTTCAAGTCAAATTAACAATAAATTGATGTAAAAATTTGCCTGAAAATTGACAACTTTTTTCTAGCCAACTTTTGAAGTGCATTCGCATTCTGATTCGGGTAGTAAATTTACGTCAAATTATACAGCAAGTTGTATATAAATTGTCGTAAAAAACGGAAAAGTCCGATGTTGACGGACATTTGACAAAAAATTAAAGGAAACTTTTGTAAGCAAACTGCTCTGATAGCCATACTCTAAATATAATTGCTTACCCTGATAGCCAGAGTTTCTGATCAGAAAGTTGGTGTACATGAGTTGCGACCAACTTGACGACAACTTTCAGCTCGTGTAACTGTTGCCGACAAGTTGGCTACAAGTTGCTCAGAAACTTGTCGACAACCTACTGTCGCAACCTGTCACCAAGTTTCTGAGCAACTTGTAGTCAACTTGTCAGCAGCAGTTACACGAGCTGAAAGTTGTCGACAAGTTTCTCGGAAACTTGCCGTCAACTTATGGAATGCCAACTTTTGCGGCCAACTTGGCGTCTATTTGCAGCTGTTAGTTTGACGCCAAGTTTATCGCCAACTCGGCTATCAGGGTAAGGCAAGGGCAGTCCAAGAAAAAAGTTCCCTTATTCCAACTGAAGATAATTTCCTTGCTTACCTACAAAATTTTTCAAATCTAAAAATTCAAATTTTCCCGCCACATCTTTGCACTCCAGCTCCACCTTACTTCTAAATCTTGGATCAAAAAATAAACAATAGTCTGTGGTTTTTGCAAAAATATATTAAAAAAAAAACCTCCTAAAAATTTTCATAAAAAAACCATAACCCCATGATCTAATTAAACAAAAATACAAAAAACAACTGTTTCGCTCTACGAAAACTAAAAGTAACAAAAAATACCTGGAAAATAATTGAAATTTACTGTATTAAAATAAATATGTGATAATTGTTAACAAAATATTTGTAAAAATAATAATAATTAATAAAAATAATGATAATTGTTTAAATATACGTCACAACTGACGGATTAATTTGAAAACTGGGACAAAGTGCAGTGCACTCTGGCATTGCGTTTTACTAACCAGGTGTTTCTATGCTGTAATCATATATATATATATATATACCTAAATATATATCTATATATATATAGTATTGGGTAATAATTTAACAATTGCACCTTGCTCTAATAAATCATAAAAAAAAAATCCCATACTATCGCCATTCTAAATTCTTATAAATTTATTTTCTTAGTTTTTCTTTTATTTGTTAAATATATATAAATAAATAAATATATGTAAATATACAAATATATAATATTGTTAACTATAAAATTAACAAAATATAAAATAAATCGGACATTTTAAATCTAGTCACATGGATTGACAATAATAAAAAAAACGGTGAGTTAATTTTTAAAAATAAATTATTTTTTTTATGGGGAATTTTTTTCCGAGTTGAGAAAAATTTTTTTTAGCAGAATTCAAATTTAATTTTAGATATTAAAAGATAAAAATTTAAGTATGAGTGAGGTTATGTTGGTTTTGTAAAATAATTAATTGATATGTAGAATCCCTGATTAAACAAAATGATTAAAAATGATTTCACACGCTGACGTCTAATAATTTTTGGATTTTCTTTTAGACGGTAAATTATAAAAAAAAAAAAAATTTGAAAAAATTGCACCTGTAGTTTTTTAAATTTTCTACATGTGCATTTTTTTAGTTTTTAATTTTTTCGTAATTGATTTGTTGAAAAAAAAATCCGAAAATTTTTAATGGTCTGCTAACTTCAGGATCATGAATTTTGATAAATTAATGGCGTAATTTTATGTCTTTTAGGGAGCGATTAGATGAAGAAATTTTTTATGAGTATTTTAATGGTAAATAATGTCAGATGGTATTGATGGTAACAATGGGGAAAATGAGGTTGACTCTCATTCATCCTCGGTTATGAATGTTGATAATGGTGAGGTTGGATCTAATCGTGATGATGAACAATTAGACGGAGATAATGAAGCCCAGTTAAATACAAATTATGACAGCAGTGATGGAGCTGTACCTGTTTTTAGGTAAAATCATTTTTTTTATTTTTATTCTTAAGCTACACAGAAATAAATTTATTTTTTAAAGGAAAAATTATTAATAAGTATTAGGGTGTTTCATATTTAGTCGATATTTTTTTTTTTTACTGTCCTACCTGAAAAACTAACAATTTATAGTACAAAAAAAAAATTCCCGCTTGAATAAAAATTCAAAGTCAATTAGGGGCTTAGCGCATCGAACAATTCGATTTCCCATTTAAATAACATGGGAAAAAAATTTTTTTTTAGTTTGGAATTTTTTACCTCGGCAATGGCTTATTGTACGAATGAGCCCAACATACATTTTTGTAGGAAATTTAACGTTCTACAAAAAAAGTCTCTTATCATTTTTTGATAAATCCATCTGTTCAAAAGTTATTGGACCTCGAAGTCAAGTTAAAGTAAATTTCGAGATCTTTTTACTTTTTCGGCGAAACTATTGGACTTATCACAAAATGTCACAGAATCTTTTTTGTAGACAATCTTATTTCCTACAAATGATCTCTGATAAATGTTTGTCAAATTCTACATTGTTTTCTAATTATTTCCATTTTAATGCCAAGCTCCTAGAAAAATAGTGTTCTGATCGATATTTTAAGAGCTAGGCATTAAAATGCTAGGAATAATTTCTCAATTTTTTTTTGTAATTGAATTTGTTTTTTTTTTTTTAACTTTTTTATATTTATGTCGAAATTCATTTATGAACGATTCATACAATCCATTCAGCATTTTGGTAAAATGTCAAAACTAACATTTTTCTAAATTATTGGCGATAACATTTGTAATATTAATTCTGGGTTTAGGATTTAAAAATGTGACTAACCATAAGCCAGTGTGGTTCAGTATATGTGGGCAAAGTAAACGTAGCCTAGCAAAGGCTGGGATGGCTTAGTTGGGAAAGCTCTCGCGTGACGCCGAATCGATCTGGGTTCGATTCCTCGGTTAAGCGATAATTGTTTTTTCTCAATTTGTTTGAATATGTGGCTTATTGCGAAACTTGCCCATCCCTTATAAATGCTTCTGATACAGTATTTATTTGCTTCACAGCATTGTTTGTAATATTTAAACAAAAAAAAAATTGTTCATTAAAAAAATGAAACAAAAAAAAATAAATTTTTTTAGCTCGATAGATTTATTTGCTTAATTAAAGAAATTAATTTCTTGGCTGAAAATTTTTTTTTTGCTTGCAACAAATAAAAAAATTCTTGGCCCAAGAAAGTTTTTTCTTGGTTTAAAAAATTTTTTTTCTTAGTACAAAATCTTTTTTTTTTAGCTCAAGACATTGTTTCTTGACTCAATAAGGTAACAGTCTTTAGACAAGAAACAAATTTCTCGAGTTAAAAACAAACTTTCTTGGCCCGAGAAAATAATGCTTTAAACCAAGAACAAACTTTCTTGGGCCAAGAAAGTTTGTTCTTGGTTTAAATCATTATTTTTCATGGTTCAAAAACTTTTTCGTTTCAGCTCAAGAAATTTTTTCTTGACTTAAAAACGTAACAATTTTCAGCAAAAAAAAAAATTTGTTGAATTGAAAAAAAAATCTTCTCGAAACAAAAAAAAAATTTTTGGGACCAAGAAATTTTTTTCTTGGTTTAAAGAATTTATGTTTTAGACTAAGAAAATTATGTCTTCCGCGAAGGAAATAATTTCTTGATCCAAATAATTTTTTTACTTCAATAAAGTAAGAAATTTTGCTTGGTTCAAGAAAAAAATTTCGAAGACATTTTATTTCTTGTTTCAAGATTTCGTTTTTTTCTGTGTACGTTTGGAATTTTTTAAAGAACAAAAAAAACGTCCATAAACAATTCCAAAAAAGTTCCAAGAATGTCCTCTTTTGACTCTGAATCTGCTCGTGAAAACTTTTTTTACCATCAGAATTACTAACGTTCCAAAAAGTTCCATTCGAAGTTCTAATCTGTCTCATTTTTAGAAGTTCCACATGCAGAACATTTTTAGAATCTTTTTGGAACGAATTTTTTTTACATGGGGAATTTTTGAGAATCTCGAAAAAATAACGATGAGGTAACTTTCAGAAATTGATAACTGCTGATTAAATTATTGTAGTTTCATTTCGGCAGTGGCTATTTTCTTCACATTTAAATGTAGTTTTCGAAAAAAAAATTAAAAAAGAAAATTTTTTTCTTGTTTACCGTTTTTTCTTATATTTTAATTCAAATTTTGACTGTTTTTGAGGATGGACATTTTTAATTTTCTTAAAAAATATATCGCGTCCCTAATGCCAAAAAGGTATATGCTGTATATAGATTTACCATAAAGCTAAAAAGGCACATAAATTTTGTTTTTTTGCTCAATCACTTAGTAATGATTTGAAATGAATATTTTTATAATAAAAAAATTAAAACCAAAAAGGCCTATAAATATACATAAGCCTTTTTGCTTTTAGGCACAATGATCATTAATGCCAAAAAGGCATATAAAAAAAAAGTATATTACCATGAAGTTAAACCCGTGAATTCAAATTTAAATATACTAAGGGAAAAAATTAAAGTCAAAAAAAAAATTCAAAATTCTTCAGTGAGTTTTGAGTAGCTGTATTTCTGTGAATAATGGTCGTATCGTAAATTTAAAAAAAAAATCTTAAAGCTCGACGATTCTAATTTTCTGATTTTTCGGTGAAAACTTTTTAGGAGCCACTTATCGCTTTAGAATCACGAAATTGATCAAAAAAAAAATATTAATGCCAAAATGGCCTATAACAGCAAGCATATGCCTTTTTGGCATTAATTTTATTTTTCATTTTTTAGTTAATGCTAAAAAGGCGCATAAATAAAAAACCATTAAAATATTAAATTCTTCAATTTTTTGTTAATAAATATTTAATTGAACCAATTCGTTGATTTTATTGATTTTTTATTTATACGCCTTTTTGGCATTAGCTAAAAAATTAAAAATAAAATTAATGCCAAAAAAGCATGCTTGCTGTTATAGGCCATTTTCGCATTCATATTTTAATTTTTGTTTTTTGATCAATTTCGTCACTCTGAAGCGATAGATGAATTAAAAAAAAATTATATGCCTTTTTGGTATCATGCCCAATTTATATGGGAGTCTACTATGAATTCCCATGTGAATTTTTACATCTTTTTCCCATAGGAGTCGTGTGTGGATTAGGAATTATGAAAATTAACAAAAAAACATCACGTTATTGACACAAATACCATAAAAGCTTATGTGTTTTAATAAACTTTCCTGAAGTACAACTCTTTCGTACGAATCCTAATTTAGTGTTTCATTAAAATCATTTCTGATTTCTATGAAGTTGTAATACTTCTTGAGCTAATCAATTAATCAATAACTTCCCTTAAAAAAAAATCCATATGGGAATGTAGCCTAGATTCCTATCTGGATTCTTACATGGCGTCTGATGGATTCCTATAGAAATATTAATCTGTTCTTTTATTCAAATTTTCGTATCTATAGACAATAGATATAGTAATCAAGATCCTATAGAAATTACTTATACAGAAACCTATATTCCTATATTAATATCCCACACAGAAATCCATATATTCAAGATTCTGTATGGGAATCTAGGTACCCATGGATTCCTATATAAATCCATACGCTCGTTATGAGGATCACAGATTTTTGAAACTGAAACTGTCTGAGTTTTCCAGGTATTCCAGACACAAAAAAAAATAAAAATTTTTCCCGCTCTGTGACGAAATTCCTTGACTTTTTCCTGATTTTTCCAGTATATTTATAATTCCGTGACATTTCCAGGTTTTCCTTAAGGGGTTAGGGGTACTCAGGGGTATGAAAAAATGATGATTTTCAATAATTTTTTTTTTGTAGTTAATTACTTTATTTGACAAAAATAAAAACATAGCTTTATTAGAACACGTTTCGATTTGACTTCACGAAAATTTCAAAAAAAAAAATTAATAATTCAAAAAGTTATCGCTGTTTTTGTAGAGCCCGTTCCTCCCGAAGTCCTTTGCGGTGATCATCATAAGTCCTTGGAGATTCATCTAAAATCAATCGGACAAGAAAAATTAGTTTTATTAATAGATAATCTTGTGCCTGATCGAAGCTTTTTTTTTTTTTTTCGAAATTAACAAAATGGCGGCCTCAGGAAATTTTTTTCAAATTTTCGAGAAAAAAACCGACAGTTTATTGTTAAAAAAAAATCGAAATTTTGAAAAAAAAAAAAAATCCTTCGATCAGGCACGAGTTTTTAATGTATTTCAAAAGTACAATAAATTTTATTGAAATCTACCGAGCAGTTTTTAAGTTACAGTGATCACCAGTTCAGAAAACATAGTTTTGAGAAAAACGCATTTAAAGTTTTGCTATGGATTTATGTCGAATTATAAGAATTATTTAATAACTTACACTGAGTCATCTATTCCTGGACCATATAATAGCTCTTCAGCCGACATAGCAGCTTCCAAAATATCGATTTGCTGGTGCCTACGTTGCAATCGACCTTCTCGGGTGTTATCATTAGCGCGCTTATCTGCTACTTTGATACGTGCAGCATCCATTCTTTCTGCATACCGATGAGAATTAGGCCCACAATTAAGTCCTAGTGTATTCATCAAGACTAATAATGAATTTATACCCTCATTAAATATACACATAGCAACGTATGCAGCTATTTGTACGATAGTAAAACTAGTATTTACCGTTTTTGGGCATATTTTCCATACTAGTTGGTTAAAGCTTTCATTATTATTCTGATTGAATCCACCTACACATCTTGAAAGTAAATTTTCATTACTAAGATCTTCGTATATAGGCTTGATAGCTTTTAAAACATCAGAAGGTAAAGGAGAATAATCGTGAGAAAAGGTATCAAGCTCTCCTCTTGCTTCAGCGCGCTGGTAAGAGCACCAAGATTCTTCGCCTTTTGGACACATATCATGATTCGGTTTTTCATCACTCGAGCCGTAGTGATAAAAGGTTGCCATTATAGCAGATTTCATATTTTCAATAGAATCACAATGCCGGCGTATTGCTAAACCATAGTACACAGTTAGTTTGTCTATTAATTTTCCTGTGAGCTTACCTCGACCACCAAGACCTTTTTGTTTACTCTTCAGCGTACGTAATCGACTCCCCATCCGCTTTTGGACATGCCCTATACATTCCTTTTTATTTACAGTTGTATTTTCGTAAGGATCTGATTTTATAATTCCTGAATAGGTCTTGGAGTCACCATCACCAATATAGTTGGCATACTTAACTCCATATTTAGTTTCAGAATACGAAAACATTTCGACCATCGCATCCACCTCCATTTTCCCAGAAGACCCTTGATGATTAGCAGAACACACATCTTCATGCGATTGATACCATTCCTCGAACTCAACAGTATTTGTTTTTTTTTTCCAATACTCACATAGCTTACAATATGCACTTTTAATGTTTATGTCAAGAATCTTTCCAGTAAAATAGCCAATTATAGAAGAAACTCCAAATGACGATGTATATCCCCGTTTTTGCCAGGTTCCATCTCCCGATACAGTTAGATGATTTATATCTTCATTTTCAGTTGTTGGCATTGCTTGCTTTTCTTCATTCACAGCTTTCGTCATGAAGGTTTCTGCGACGGCTTTACTACAATTCAAAATCTGTTTCAGTAAAATTGTATGCGTAGATTTATCTAAAAAAGACGGCATGTCCATCAGGCCGCAAAACTTGCACAATCCTTCGTATCCTATTCCTAGTATTCTCATTACAAAAATGAAACGTCTGTTTATTTCATAAGAATGCCCAACGAAAGAACAGGAAGGAATATATTCATTTCCACAGTTATTACATGCAACTACAATTTTGAATCCCAGCCCACGTGTACTTGCTGTTTGAAACACTACATTTCCATCACATTTTTTACATTTTATAAGAGCAGAAATTGCAGTGAATACCTGAATAAAATTTATTATTCGAAATTCAGTACTGCTGTCTTCAGGTACATCATCTTCAGTGTTTTGTTTTAATTTTTTAGAAGATGTACTCTGAATACTTTCATCACGTTCGGCTGTTTTCGGATTAAAAACATTCTTTCTTTTGACTGAACGCGACTTATTAATTTTTTCAGAACTCCGAAGTTCTCTTGAAACCTTTCTAGAATCACGTCCCATGGTTAATAATTTAATTCACTTGAGAAATAATTTATCACAAAACTATCGACTGATCAGTGCAACGACTACAGGTATACTGGCAACCAAAAATTATTTTTCAGTTCTTGTACTACCTACAAATTGTGAATATATGTAGAAGGATATATATATATATATATATATATATATATACAGCGGCTGAGGCAGCCGTTCGGCACACGCGTGGCTCGGGCGATCACCGAAGTTAAGTAGCATTGAGCATGGCCACTACTTGGCTGGGTGACCGTTTAGCCACGCGTTGGGTTCGAACGAAGGTCTCTGACCGTTAGGCGCGGGATGAAGATCCAGTGATCGGTAAAATGGGAATTTTATCGACCAATGGAGCTTCACCCAAACCGAACTGTACTGGCAATGGTTTTCTCTGTGGTTTTCCTTGCCCCTAGACCCCCACAGCCAAGGTGGAGGATAGGGTATCACCGTAATGGTACAGTACAGTATAAGCACAAGTCGGGCCACAGCCGCACAATGAAAAGCAGATAAAGAAAGGAAGCAGTTGCGATGTAAAGGCAAAAAGTGTAAAAGGTCGTACATGCGGCTATACACTGGAACAATTATTCATTCATTCATATATATATATATATATATATATAATTATAAATACATTAAAATGGGGAGATATTCATGACAATGAAACCCGAAAAGTCGGTTGCTTGCAGCTGTTTCTAGCTACCTGCTCTCGAATGCCACGTAGCACCCGAGCGTCCTTTGGTCATTGTTAAATAACTCGAAAAGAATTTGTCGGATTCACTTCAAATTTTCACACAATATTTTTAAAATATTATACTTTAAGAAAATGCAAAAAAAAAAAAATCGATTTTTTGAAAATTCTGACTACCCCTAACCCCTTAAATGTGACCACCATGCTCCTATATTAATTAATTCCTATGGTTCCTATACCCTATTAGCTATCTTAGTTAAGATCTTGAAATTACAGTGTATGTATATACCCTGATTAAAAATACTCATTGAAAAGTATTGAAAGTTATTTTAATTCTTTTCAACCCATACGGAGATTGTGAAAAATATCAAATGGAATTGAAATTTCGATCATTTGGATACTTACCAATTCTTATAATGGAATTCAAAAGTATTGAAAAGAATTCAATCTTTCATAATTTCAATACCTTCCAATTCCAAACTATTTTGCTATTGTAAAAGATTCAGAAAGATTGGAAAATGTGAATTCATTTTAATTTATTTCAATTCAAGTCATAATTGGAAATATGGAACTATGTCGGTATTGAAGGAAATTCAGAAAGATTAAAAATTGTCTATTCATTTGAATTTTTTTCAATCCCACGAGTGACCCAAAATGTGAAATTATTTTGTTATTGAGAAGTATTTAGAAAGATGAAAAATATCAATTTATTCGAATCATTTTCAATTCTTTGGAAGTTTAGAAATTCTTATATTATTTTTAGATTCAATATAATTGAAAAGTATCAATTTTATGTCCAGATGGAAACCTTGTGGAATAGGATTTATTCAAAAGTATTCAATTCTCAGCTTTTTCAATACTTTTCAATGAGTATTTTCAATCGGGATATAATATTTTTTAAATATAGTGAAATCTAAACTTACAATTAACCTTCTCAATAAGACAATTTATAGATAAATTGAGAAAAATATAGATAGCCCGAACTGGGAATTGAACCCAGACCATATCAGTATCGCGCCGAGTGCTCTACCAATTGAGCTATCTGCCACTATACTTTATTCCGTTCAATTTGATCTATAACTTATTGAGCCACACCGTCCATCGTACGGTAATATTTCGCTGTATTCTGCTTGACTTGCTCAAGATTTGCTCCAGAATTGATCAATATTGCCGCTAGAGTATATGCAAACTCACATGATTTTTTTTTTATAGGGAAATAATTTTCTAACAACCACAGAAAAAAAACTAAAAACATTTATTTACTTTTCATTTCTACCATAACTATTTACAAAATATAAGAAATTAAAAACCCAATACTATTATTAATCATAAATGTTTATAGTTATTAATAATTAATTGAATTGAATTATTTAAAGATGTGATAGATGTGATAACTACGAGACATTAAACAAAGCTGCATTTTCTGTACATCAAGAACAATGTTTAGCCGGAGGAGAAGGTGTAGAAAGCGTCGAAAGTATTGAAGTTAATGAGCAAGATGCTGATAATGATGAGAGTGGACACTCAAGTGGACACAGATCTCATAGAAAAATGTTTGAATGCGATGTATGCAATATGAAATTTTCAAATGGCGCTAATATGCGCCGTCATAAGGTAATTAATTTATTATTTAATTAATCATATTATTTATTAATAAATATTTCAAATCAAACAGATGCGTCACACTGGAGTTAAACCATACGAGTGTCGAGTTTGTCAGAAGCGTTTTTTTCGTAAAGACCATTTAGCTGAACATTTTACAACACATTCTAAAACATTGCCTTACCATTGTCCAATATGTAACCGCGGATTTCAACGACAAATTGCTATGCGTGCACATTTTCAAAATGAACATGTAGGCCAACATGATATGGTCAAGTCATGTCCACTATGCAACTATCGTGCTGCTACCATGAAGTGCTTGAGGTTACATTTTTTTAATAGGTAAATATATATTGAAATAACTGGTAACTTCTAGATTATTAACACTTACATTACAGTAGTGTTTGAAAAAAAAAAAATTTTTTTGCACGCCTCGGACGCGATAGCGGGAGAAGTTGTGCTCTATAATCGACTTGTCGTGAAAACGGGATTTTCCTACCTTAAATCATTTCTGCTAATTTCATAAATCACCTCTGTGGAAAAAAAAGTACACCAATGTCTAGAGAAAATTCTAAAGAATAATTTAGATTTAATTAAAAATTTCATTAAGCTACACTATAATAAGAAAAAAAATTATTTAACATGAGACTAGTTGGACGTCAATTGGGATGTCCGTGTGTGAGCAAGATATCTCTCGAAAAACTCAATTAATCAGTCCAATTTTTTTTTCAATAGCTTCAGATTTTAGTAGAATAGAAGCCTTTTAAATATTACTACTGTAGTCCTTCTCGTTCATTTATTATCAATTAAAAACTGAAAACTGATTATGTTTACTAATGCTTAATCCGCCATTTTTCCCCCACAAATATAAGTAGGCATGATTATCATGAAACTTTGCTGATATTGGAAGGCTCCACTTTACCATCAGATAATTTTTTTTTTTTTTTTTTATTATACCGTGTTACAAATCGACTTGCCAACTGTTATCCAATTAACTAAATTAAAAAAAAAAAAAATAAGGAATGTCTAGATGTTTATTAAAAAATTTTGTAATAAAGAAAAAACATTAATAATTAATTTTATTTTAATATGAGCGTTCGAGGCGTGCACTTTTGGATTTTCCAAATTTTTTTTTTCTTATGGTCTCAAAAGCTGGTTTTAGGCAAAAAAAAAAAATCTTCCCAAAAAAGTAGCTCGAAATCTCAATCCTACTAAGAGCTCAACGACTAAGGTAAATGTCCCAATACCGGAACGACGAAGGGTATACGACTGATTTTTATCGTTTTAAAAATATTCAAATAGATTATAAACCAAAATAATTTATTACCTCATGTAGAATAGACATTTACTTATGCAAAAATAATCAAATTAGGTCATTTTTCTTAAAATTAATATAAAAAAAAAATGTTTTTCTATGAAACCTAAAAGACCCAATACCGGAACGCTGAAATAGCCGTGTCCCAATACAGGAGCAGGGAATTCGGTTGTCCTAATACCGGAGCAGTTAATAAAATGAATTATTTTTTGTATTCATTCATAGTGAAAATATTAACAATTATTAAATAATTTTAATGTAAAACGAGTGTGAATGTAGCAGACATCAGACAACTTTAAAATTATAAATAAATAAGATAAATAATTAAAAAAATAATTTTTATAAAAAAAGGTCTATTAATTTCAAAATTTTTCGAATGCGCATTTTTTGAAATTTTATTCCATTAATTATTTACTCGATTTATTAATAATTTTAAATTTTTCTGATGTCTGCTATGTCACACTCATAATGTAAAATGTATTTAAAATTTTTAAATGATTAAATATTCAATGAAAATAAATATTTTGAACTGAAGAATAGAAACAAAATAAATCATTTGAGGTTATACTATAAAAATAATTAAAAAAAAAAACTAAACACAAAAATTTATTTTTTATGATTTAAATTAGAGTTTATCTATATTTAGTGCATTTTTTATAACAATCATACATACTGCATTAAATATTAGGGCTCCAGTAATAATTAATATTGTACTTGATTTAGCCAGTCAATAAAACTCACCGTTAATGTCTATCGATAACATTAATAACATTAATATGACTGGCTGTTCCGGTACTGGGCACGGGTTCATTTTCGTGTACCAATAGACGAACAGTAAAATTAATATAATAATACTATTTTTTTCATATTGTTAAAATGTTTTCTTGAATTTTATGTCATTCAAGATGCATATACAAAAAAAAAAAAATTAATGAAAAGTAATTCTATACATTTTCTATAAGCTTAAGACCATTGATTGATTTCTTAACAAAACCATTAAGAGCCATGAAAAAGTCATGAATCCGAGACTATTGCTATAATTAACATTTTTTTTTTTATGTTTCGGATATATTCTAAAATCTATTTTATATTCTATTTTGTAACTAAAAGATTGAGGTTTTAAATAAAGAAAGTTTTATTTAATTTCATCGCGTACGAGTTAAAATATAATATAATGATTATCAAATCGTTCCGATGTTGGGTCTTGTTCTAGTATTGAGACATTCACCTCATTCATTTTGCCATTTAAATTGCATGTAGGGTAAGTGTAAGCATTACTGCGGTTTTTATGTAGGTATTACTTCAAAAACAATTCAATGAAGTTTATTCCAAGATATCAAATATATTTTAAATTTATTCGGGCTTCCCGCCATTTTTTTATTATTGCACACCTCAAGCGCGAAAGCGCTAGGGGTGCTTTGCTGACGGTTCTTCCTTCTTGACAATTTCTCTCATACAAAAACATTTCCACACCCTTTTCATAGCACAAAAAATTATTAAATTGTGTACTCGCATGCAGATAATTTATTAAGGAATAATTTATACCCAACGTTGAGTCGATTTGTTAATTCATTGATTTTAAATTAATTATTTTAATCCAAGAAACTAGTGCTGTCAATTGTTACGTATAAATCTTCGTAAGCACGATAACTCTCGATAGACACCATTAATCGGCCTAAATTTTTTTTTATTGTCTTTGTATTTTTTATCACAAGAACCCTTATGAAAATTACTATCTGAATCCTTTTAGTTTAATTGTAATTAATTAACGACGTAAAAGTGATGATTCGTGAAAAATTTAGCTGCTATTTTTACTGTTGTTATTATTTTTTTCATTGTTTCTCTCTATCAACTACTGGTGGCAGCACTAGCGTATTAATATGTTTGAAAAAAAAGTAACATCTAAGACAAAAGGCGGAATATTTAAAAAAAATGTTATTAAAAAAATATTAAACTGAAAATAAGAAATAAAAAATCGAATTGATAATTTGTAAGTTGAATAAAAGTTCATAATAAAAAAAATACATTAATATTGTATAATAAAAGTAATGATTAAAAATAAAATGAGTAATTGAGGTGTGCACTTTTGGATTTTCCAAATTTTTTTAATTTTACATTGAAAATTGTAATTTAAAGATATTACATTATTCTAATCATCTATCAGTTGTTAACTTATATACTTTCCCTTCAATTGGTGATCAATTCAGTAAATTTGATCTTATATGCTCATGGTCTGCCGTTCGATTCATACAGACAAGTATTCGATACGTCATCTCGAGCTGACTTACTAATGATACTGAATTGATTACAAATGACGATTAGTAACAACGGTCAGATGTACGGGCCCGCTGGTCTGAAATGATAAGAAAAATATTATTATTACATACTTCTGTAGAAAAGTAATTATTGATATTTATGAATCAATTAATGTCATAAAACTTTTTGCAGACATGGAATAGATTTAGATAATCCAGGACCAAATAGTTCAAGTTCAATATTAAATAGTGGTTCACCAAACGAAGCGATGCCATCAGCACCACTGTCCGACAGTGGTGACAGTACTGGTAATCGTTCTGTTGATAATGCAACCCCACCAATGCATTTTTTAACACCACATGTTGAGATTTCAATTCCTTATCCGGAACTAACGATGTCTGGACAACGGAATTCAAGTCCCGCGCCTTTAAATGGTGACTGTCCTAATAGTCCACAGAGTGCTGATAGTAACAGCAATGCACCAAGTAGTAGTCATCATCAGTTACCACTTCACCGGTAAATATTTATCAATAATTAATACATCAAATACCCCATTTATTTATTTACATAAAAAGATTATTTCATCTAGTGTTGTCATACTTGATTGCATTCTTTTTTTTCCGTATTTATTATTAACCTCTGTGACCTATCGCCAATTTTTTAGTTAACCCTTGAATGATACTAGGTGACATTTTGACCTCAGGCCATTTTTAAGTGATTTTTTTTAAATTTTCCCGCTGGTAATAGAATATTAAAAGCTGAAATTTTTGTCCATCTCATTAAATTAGGGGAGAGTGGGGTCAATTGAACCAAGGGGCAATTGAAATAGTAATCTTAAAATATATAAAAATGAGTTGTCCTCTTAGAATTATATTTTAGTACACTAAACCTTAGTCTGACCAAAATTTGGAACCAATATGATAATTTAATTTTAAATAATTCAAGTTTTTGTGTTTTTAGGCATCTGAACTTTTTTTTCAGCTCTTGACTAATTGTTTAATAAGTTTTTAATTTTCAAATGTAATCTTAAAATTTTTTTTGTAAGACCTTCTTTCATATATAAGTCATAAATTTCTAACTTTACATCTAGTAAAATAGTTCTTGAATATTTTTTTTAAACTAATTATTTCAATAAAATCATATGGGGTCAATTGAACCAGTACTCTCGGGGACGGTTAAACCACACGAACCACACTGTGAGCATCAGACATGCGCGCGCATCTTGACTGAATGTGAAAAAAGCTAAACTAACCAAAAAAAAAAAAAATTATTATATTGACAGAAGTTGTAAAAGTGATTGTTATAACATATAATGTTATATAAAATAATCAATATTATTAGAAGTATTGTAATTTCAGTTTTCAGCTGTAGTGAATAGTAAATTATTCATTAAAGTCATTCGTTTGTGGTTCTAATACTCTTGGTTCAATTGTCTCCTACTAGTGGTTCAATTGCCCCCGCAAAGGGAACAATTTGATGCAGTTTTACAATTTCGTATTTATTAAAAATTTTCATCATTTGTTACCCTAGTAGCAATGGTATTGGGCAAGATTATTTGGCAAGATACTTAGAGAAGCACTTTGTAAAGAATTGGACAATTCTCGACCAAGACACTTGATCAAGATTCTCTACCAAGACTGGCGGCAAACTTGGGCCAGTCTGTGACCAGATTCTTGGCCCAGAGTCTTGACATAGATTTGTGCGAGACACGCAAAAGACGACGAGCGCGCACCTATTTCCCTCCTTTCTACTTGAATGAGAAAAGTATAGTATTGCAGTGGTTTTCATTGAGTTTGTAGTAATGCCTAGAAAAATTGATTTCCAGAATTTTCTAGCACTTAGAAAATTTCGGAAGTAATTTTATAGAAAATTGCTTCTTCTTTAATAATCGTTTTTTAATTTTACGCTTCCTCTATTAATTTTTGAGTTATTGCTAGTAATCAGAGTCTCTCGTTTTTTCTATTTGATTTTGACTTATAAAAATTGCTATATTTATTTGTAAAAAAAAATGTCTTGTCAAATTTAATGACGAATTCAATAAGCTGACACTCATATTTTAAAAAAAACTAGATTCATTTTCTACAGAGAACTCACTTCTCGACTACAGTATTGTAAATGAAACTAATGTAGAATGAGAACCTCTACTCTATAAGATAGTCCCAAAGTTTAGCAATAGATGGCTCCAGATTTCTGGTCAAATTCTTGACAAATTCTGACCACAGTCTGGCTTAAGTATTGACCAATAATCTTGGTCAAGAATCTGGACCAATTCTTGTACAGTTCTTGATCTAAAATCTTTCTAAAGTATCTTGATCCATGCTGGCACAAGGCTTTTACCAAATTGCTACTAGGGTAAGTTATATGCTTATGAGAAATGATAATCTATATAATAAAGTCTACTTTCGTAAAAAAAAAAGTTATCATTTTGCTTCTATTCATCTAAAAAAAAAATGTTAAAGTATCTTTGGTTCAATTGACCCCACTCTCCCCTATTGTTTTGAACAATTTACAAGATAAAAAATAATGAATTTTTATCTCGTTGTTAGTTATTTGTTGTTTCAAGTGTCCCCTGTTCAAAATGCAGCACCTCTCCCCTATGCATCCATAATTTATAAAAGCATAAATTTTGATCTCTTCCATTGCTAATTTTTTTACGCTGATGCCAAAATGTCACCGAATACGTCAATGCACATACGTGTACCATTTAAGGGTTAAACTATTAATTAATTCCCGAAAACGAACTTGAAAAATTATGTATATTTACTAATATATATCTATACAAAAGGATATATAATTATAGGAGTATGGTTGAGGATTCAATAACCCCTTCAATCTCATTGATACCAATAAAACAAGAACCAAATAGCAATGGAATGGATGAAAGTGGAGCGACCTCGAGCAATCTTCCACTTCCCTCGTTAATAAAAGTATCTCCATTAAAGTCATTACTCCGGGACGATTTGCGACGTAAGTTATCCAACACTTCTAGCAGTCTTATAACCAATGCCAGCGTCAACAATAACAACAACAATAGTAATAACAATAATAATAGTAATAACAATAATAACACAAGTAGTAATAATAGCGGCAGTAGTTTAAACACAGGGGAAAATATATTAAATATAAGTAACATAAATAATCTATCGCATCTAAGAGAGCCACCGAGTTCAACGAGGCCGGATCCTCGGACCAGTGGACTCCAATGCACTTATTGTCGTATTACTTTTCCCGATCAGACCTTATATTTTTTACACAAAGGCTGCCACAGCGACAGCAATCCGTGGAAATGTAATATATGCGGCGAACAATGCTGCAATCTTTATCAATTTAATTCGCATTTACTGAGTAAAAGTCATCAATAAAAATTGTGCCTTCTTAACCATAACCTTATGATTAATAATTATAAGATAAATATAACAGTACTGGAATTTCTTATGAACCTCGCGGTTACCACAGTGCTGCAGAAATGCAATATTGTATTGTATAAATGCAGCAATTTTATCACATTGTTGTCGTAATTAATTATCAATATTAAGCCGAAATAAAGCTCGTAAACTGACTCATTTATTACTAAATTTATCACGTCATGGCATCCCTAACGGATCTGAATTACGGTAAATTACCGCATTTTACTGCGAATTTACGGTAAGTTACGGCAATTTACCACAGTCTGTGGCATCATTACCGTACCGCAGTGAAATACTTTCACTTTACGGTAGAGTATCCCACTTTTACTGCAACTTATCGAAGATATCGTACATTACCGTAAAATACCGCAATTACCGTAAATTACGGCAAGTAAAAAGTAAAGACATTAAATCCGTAGTGCATTCAAATCACGGTAAATTATAACCATTGCCGTAATTTACGGTGTTCGGAAACATTGCGGTAAATTTCGGTATTTTACAGAAATTTGATGCATTTTACGGTAAATGTGTAAATTTACTGCAAAATTACGGCATTCTATCGTAGAGAGAAGGATTTCACCTTGCTACGGTAAAAATGCCCGAAATTGCCGTAAAATGCAGTAATTTACCGTAAATTGCGGCATTTTTCCGAAAGTTACCGCATTTCACCGGATTGTGTCGCAAATTACCGTAAAATGCAGCAAAGTTACAGTAGAATACGGTATGTTACAGTAAAATACGGTAATTTACCGTACTTCGGATCCCCTATGGAAGAAATTAGTTCGCTGAAAAAAAGGTTTATTTGAGCTGACTAAGATTTATTTGAGCCAAAGATATCGTAAAGAAGTAATCCAATCGCTGCAAATAAATGTTAGTTGGGCCATGTGCTTCAAATCTATGTTATCATCAAATTTCCTGTTATTCGTTATAAATTCAGTATCTTTACCACAAATATATCATTTCTTCACCACAAATGAATGATCTATTTCGGTAAAATTATAAAATTATTTGACGTAAATGTCATATTTAATTGTACCAAATATGTTTATTTGTCATTAAGAAATCTAACCTGAAAAAGTTAGTATTGTGTCACCGCTTATATCCATCATGCCAACGGTTGCTATGGAGACGATTGGCATAGCAATGGTTGTTCTGGAGACTGCTGTCATGGCAACGGTGGCTTTGGAGACTGTTGCCATAGCAACGGTTGCTAAGAAAACTGTTACTATAGTAACAGTTGCTAAGGAAACTGCTGTCATGGCAACGGTGGCTACGGAGAATGTTGTCATGTCAACGGTTGTTATGGAGATGGTTGGTCATGTTAACGCCTAATAGGGACAATAGGCATCCATGATAAATATTTTTATTAATGACTTTTTTATAAGGAAAACGTGGAAGTTCGGTTCAATTAATGCTGCATTCTTACTGAATTATTGTGGTTAATTTTCTGCATTTGCATTAATGTTGGAATTTTACCCCATCGAACAAACTGCGAGGTTAAGAGCATAATTTTTCATATCGAAAATACTTGAATTTATTTTTTTAATGTCCCAGAAAAATATCAACCAAGTTTCAACTACGAGATTCTCCCGGTAGTAATACAGTCTATGAATTAAATAAAAAATTAAGAATTGAACGCATTCTGGTACTGTTACATTTATTTTAAAATTATTTGTTATCAATGATGACTTTTAAGAATTAACTAAAAAAATGAATTTATTTAAAGAAATTTATTATAAATAAATTGGGAGATAAATATATATAAATATATTGATTATTAGAAATGGAAATATTGCCAATTAAATCATTCACATTTTGTCCAGTTGTTGTGATGTCACTAAGCTAATTATTATCCGTCCATAGAGCTTTTTATAGTTTTATTTAATGATATATTTAATATATTTGTTATTAGTTCATCTAGAAAAATAGTAATAATTACTTATCAATTTTTTTTTATTTTATGTAATAATGAGTTACTGAGAGATAAAAGTTACGATATTAGGTACTACTTAATATTTTTATTGTTAGATAGTTGATTTAAAAAACAAAAAAAAATTATTTTTCATTATCTATGCAGAAAATAGCAAAATTAAGTGGCCAAGAATGAAACAGTTTGAATGTAGGTCAGGTTAAAGTTGTCTGCCGGAGCCAAAGGCGAGTGCTGCCATCAACCGAGCCTGCATTCACGTTCCATTTTGCGTCACTCATTATGTTTTTTAATACATTTGCATGGAACTTTAAATTTCAATGTTTGAAACTGATCCCGTTAATTTATTGGATTTGCGATTTCACTCTGCAATAATTTTCCTATGAATTTTTTTCTCCACTTCTGAATTGAATTATAAGTAAAATTTTAAATTAAATGGCCGCCTATTTTTTTTCTATTGCAAAATTTACTTCTCTTACAGATAATAATAAATTACATTTTTTGGTTAATATTTTTTCTGCTACTGGAAACTTTTCTCACTCCCGAAGTGAAGGGAAATTTTCAGGATCGGGTTTATTCGACTTGACTCGTTTACTTCCGTACATTGTCTCTATTTACGCCGGAGTATAAACAAAATTTTTGCTAACCTCAAATTAGTTCGCAACTTAGTAATTTTTTAAATCAAAGTAGTGCGCATACGCAGGCCGTAAAAAAGTTAGACATATGTCATAGTCGCGGCATTACTCTGAAATTATCTTATTTCGGCTCGGAAAAAATAACAGTGGAAAAATTACAGTTTTTAGTGTAAAAACATGGCCCTCGTACCAAAAACTTTAAGTATTATAGTTTGCACCGTAATAATTGAGACTAGTTGTAATAAAGTAATGAGAATAATAGATCCCTAGCGGATCCAAATTACGGTAATTACCGCAATTTACGATGCCCAGCAGAATTACCGCAATTTAGGTAAAAAACGGTAATTTACCATAGTTTTCGGCGCTTGCCGTATTTTTACCGCAACTTACTGCACTCTGTCGTAAAATGCGGCAAGGTGCAGTACACCACCGCAATTTACCGTAAATTACGGTAAATTGCCGTATTTTGCCGTAAATTGCGGTAATTCTGCTAGATACCGTAAATTGTGGAAATTTACCGCAATTTGGATCCGCTAGGAATACAACATTCTACAGTTTCTACCACAAAATTTGAAGGCTGCCCTAGCGGATCCGAATTACGGTAAATTACCGTAATTTACTGTATCCAGCGGAATTGTCGTAATTTATGATAATTTACAGTAATTTACCCAAGTTTACGGCATTTTACTATAATTTGCGGCGAATTAGGTAAACTACGGCAAAATACCGTAAACTGCGGTAAATTTCTGTATTTTCCCGTAATTCTGCCGGATACCGTAAATTACGGAAATTACCGTAATTCATTGTAATTCGGATATGCTACCCTAGCGGATCCGAATTACGGTAAATACAGTGATTTACCGTAATTTACGGTGCCTAGCCGAATTACCGTAAATTACGGTAATCTACGGCAAATTACGGTAAATTGCCGTAATTTACGGTAATTCTGCTAGGCGCCGTAAAATTGCGGTAATTTACCGTAATTTACGGTAATTTACCGTAATCTACGGTAAATTACCTTAATTTACGGTAATTCTGCTAGGCACCGTAAATTACGGTAAATCACTGTATTTGCCGTAATTCGGATCCGCTAGGGTAGGGTGAAAACTTGTTTACTATCATAATAGCGGATCCGAATTAGAGTAAATTATCGTATTTAA
Organism: Microplitis mediator; assembly: GCF_029852145.1. Taxonomy (NCBI): domain Eukaryota; kingdom Metazoa; phylum Arthropoda; class Insecta; order Hymenoptera; family Braconidae; genus Microplitis; species Microplitis mediator. The sequence continues at coordinate 19,697,072 of NC_079977.1, read as the reverse complement.
CCGCAAAATACCGTATTTTTTTCAAATTTACTGCATCTTCTAGAAATTACGACAAATTACGTTAACAGGCGGTTATTACCAGTGGAATTACTGCAATTCACCGCAATTTGTGGTACTTCTACTGTAATACAATTAAGTACTTTACTTTACGGTAAAATGACATAATTTTGCAGTAGATCTGTACGTTTGTGGTGAAATATCACAACGTTACCGCAAACTAGCGGTAAAATACTTTACCACACTTCTTGGTAAAAAGACTGTAATTTACCATAATTCCGAACACCGTAAATTACAGTAAATCCAGAGTTCGGATCTGTTTGGGTATGAACTAAAAAAAATTTATATGTAATGATCGTCTCAGAAAAAATGTAATTTTTACAATTTTTAAGTAGAGGGACTCTGCTGATATATGAAACTGTGATTTTTCTACTATCCTGTTTTCCGCGGGGTGACTACACAAGCATTGAAAATTCAAGTTTTAATACAGATGTTAAAAAAAATTATTATTTGAGGTTATAATATCTCAGATTGGATAACTAAAGCAGCCATATTTTTTCAAATAACCTCATTTAGAGATTTTGAAATTTTAACACCAGGTGTCGCTGACGTTGCCTATAATTATGAATATATATAGTACCAATAATGAAATTCTCGCGTGTTGGCAGCACTAGCCTTCGGCTAATGCGTCGATTATCACTCAGCATAGTACTAATATTAACAAGATGTATAACATCTTAATTCACTTAAGTAAATTATTTTTTTTAATTAAAAATCGGTTTAAAACTTCTGTATAATTAATAAAAAAAATTTTTTTTAATAGTTAAAATTATTAACAATTAATAAAAATATTAATTTAATTAATTATTAATTGTTAATATTAATATTCGTGGTTAATAAAAAAAAAAAACAGAGATATAAAAAAAAGTTATTAAAAAAATTTCGAAAAAAACGAATTTATAATTTTTTTTGTTTTTTTAACTAAAAATTCACAATTGCCTGTTAGATAAACAAAGAAAAATTATTATTGTTAATAGTAATTTTATAAATAATAAATTATAAGAATATAATTAATAATTAATAATAATAAATATTTTATTAATTATTAATTAAATATTTTATATAAAAATATATTTGTACAAACAAAGAAAAATTAATACAAAGAAATTGATAAGAGTATTGTTTTATTAATAATTGATTAATTAATAATTAATTAATTAAATAAATTATGAGGAAGAGATAAAATAAGAGAATTATAAAAAAAAGTTTTTTTGTTAAATGTTTTTATGTTTAATTAATTTATTATTAAATAATTAATTTTGTTTTATTAAATTAATTATATATAATATAAATAAAATATATTATATGAATATATTAATTTATTTAATGTTAAAAAGAAGACATTCCGGAAAATATATAAGAGATAAATTAAATGAGATTTTTTTTTGTTTATAAATAATTATTTAGTTTATTGTAATTATTATTATTGTTAAGTGTTTAATATAAATGATTGTTATTATTATTATTATTATTATTATTTTTTATTATTTTTGTAAAGAGAAGTTTTAAAAAATATCCGTTAGTTATATTGCTGATATGAAAATATAAAAAATAAATACATCAAATGTGTAATAGGTCATTATAATTAATAGATAGAAGGCTTCGAAATTTTAATTTCCTACTTGTGATTTTTATTGCACATATATACGTAATAATACTAGATGAATGCTTTGATAAACAAGTTAGATAAAAATTTTTCTTCTCTACAACTTTGTTTCGAGTTAATCCCCAACGGATCTCAAAGACGCATAAAATTTTGAATCTTAAATATCTCGATAGCTATTGAACTTTTGAAAAAGTATGAAATACCTTTTTTACAGAGAATTGAAAGCGCTACAAAAAAATTTTCTTGCATTTTATTTGATAACTCGATATTTACAGAGATATTTGAAAAAATCTCATTTTTTTTTCTGATAACCTCGAAATTTTTTATGGAAAATTTCTCAATTTATTTATTAATAGAAATATAGTTAGGTACGTTAAATCTCACCATCGATTTTGTGTCTTAGTACATTTATTCGTCACCGATTTGCCACAAAATCTAGTGAAAAATATTATAAATTACTCTTATTAACCCTTCAACCCGCGCCATGAGTTTTTTTCTCACACTTGACTTCAAATATTTTTTTTTAAGTTATTTCAAATGTAATGACCTAGTGAAATTTTTTTTGTCTTAATAAAATTTGATGCTTTTTATGATTTTGAAATTTTCAAATTTATTTTGAACATAAAAAATATTTTTAAAAGACTTATTTTAAAAAGCCATGAAACTTTTTCTCATCACGCGAGTAAAGTAAAGCGTAAAAATTAATACGGTTCGGCTCAGTTCGAACAGTTCCGAATCTTTTCGGCAATCACCGCCATTTTTTTCAGCCGTTATAACTGTTATTATTTACAAAATTAAAAAGTAAGAAACAAGTACATTATAGAAAATTTTAAAATAAAAACAAGCGAAATATTCAAATAAATTATAATTACGTCGTAACTGAGAAAGTGCATAATATTTTTGTTTTATTTAAATTGAAATTTACGATTAGAAAAAAAATTTTGAATACTTTTTAATGCTTTTGAATACTTTTGAATCACCCTTCTTATGGACATTTAACATTGCAAATCGTTTTGAATCGTTCTGCTAATCAGGGTCTCTATGTTATAGTTACTTTCTATGCAAAAAGTCTTTTTTTTCCTTCTTTTATCATAATCAATTTTTTTGTATAATATATGCTCAAAATAAACGCCATTAAATGCCTAGCTTAGACCTGTAAATTTTTTCATTAAACACTGATCATTTTTGATTGGTCGGTTGCAGTAATTAATTTTTCTAAAAGCACTAGTGCACCCCCTCTACCCGAAATATTACAAAAATAGACGTGACATATCCCCACTCGGTAGTCCACTCTGTAGTTATCAAAATGTACAAGATAGGTTACTGAAGTGAACTCGCCTCTACTCAAAGCTGTACATCATGAACAAAAAAAATTATCTAAATCACACGTGCGCCTTAAATTTATCGGCAAACGATTTTAGATCATGATATTGCGACCTTAACCCTTTAGAGTCTGACCTTGAAACCCCATTCTTCGGTCTGGCAAAGCCCGATAGAATTAGAAAGAGCGCGAAGCAAATGTGACAGGGCCGTATTATAAGAGAAAAAATTTCACCTAAGCGAGAAAGAAAAAATTATTTTATTTTTTATTTTTAATTTAATAAATAATAAATATCAAAGGACTTAAATTCAAAATGAAAACAACATTTGGTTTCATTATAAATATAGTTAAGTAATACTGCAATTACAGAGGAATGTGTAAAAATTTTTAAATTTTTCGAACTTTACTTTCGGAGACTATTTTCTCACGTCAACAATACTAACTACGGCACTATCGATGAACACAGCGCGAGATTCAAACGAGTGGAAGGGTACAGGCACACTACTACCCTCACATGTCATTCATACATGCTCACGGAACTCCACGATTCGCGCTCTCCCCACTAATCTCACACGGAGACGCTTCGAGATCCTCTGACTCTAAAGGGTTAAGCTTATAACCTTATTTTTAAATAAAATAAAATATGTATTAGACTTTTTATTAGGTTAGCATTAATGTTTACTGATTAATAAAACAATAAATTAGATAGTTTAATTAACGAGACTTTGCGTTTTGGATGTTTTCGGATTTTTACTCTCACCATCTAATTTTAATATCTAAGGCATGCGCCTTGATGGTGGGGGTAAAAAACCGAAACGCAATTTCATAAGAACTTTATGTAATTGAAATATGATATCAAGGTAGAGGTCCTGCATGTATTTTTAAAAAATCAGAATTTTTGATCGTTTGTGAGGCAAGATGTTGATAATTAAAGTGCACACAATTAACATGTAGTAGCTCGGGCTAACCTAAAAAAAGTCAGTTTTTTACGTATATTTCAAATTATTTTGCTTAAGAACCTTTCCAAAAACTAACAGATTGTGAAAAACAAAATTTCGAATTTAAAAAAATTTTTAAATAATCATACTACCGATTAGTGAAAAAGTTGTGAATATTTAAAGAAATCTGTCACACAATTTCAAATGAGAAAAAGAGAGTAAGCGACATCAAATAAAAGAGGAAGCTATAACAAGTGGAAGAGTACGCAATAGCACACACTATAGGTCGCGAGTAAACTACCTTAATAAACAAATATTTAATTCAACTTTTTATAGTTAAATAAATAATCGAATAAATAAACTGAACAAAATAAATAACACATTGATTTTTATAAAGACAAATTATTGTAATAATTGCGACTCATGAAGTCTTTGAGAATTTAACGACGTTTTTAATTTGAGCATTAATTATATAAAGTATCGTAGACAACTGGTAACATCGCGTATAATACTCTCGTTCGGTTGGTAACTCTCGTTGGCGCCCATGTTTCTAAGCCCCGAACTCGAGTATTGTTCTAAATGACGCTAGTTATCTAAGATAGTCTAAGATTTTACAATAAATTACAGCCTACGTATTATTAGTAATAGAACATTTTTTCAAAAATAAAGTTGTAGAGAATAACGGACATGTTTGATGTATTTACGAGCTATTGTTTGTGAGTTATCGGCTCTTCGACCGATCCTAGATCTAGACTAATTTTATTAAATTATTATCTGTACACTTTTATTATTTTTAAAAAAATCCTCCTTTAACTAGATGATTAAATAACTAAACAATTGCCTTACAACCTCTAATTATATATAAATACCGTATTCATCATATTTTTGTTTATTTTTCGATGTTATTGCGATAAAGAAAAAAAATTGAATGGGATTGTCTATTAATTAATAAATACTAAAGTGCCTGATTAGCAACTTAGCTAAAATATTAATAATTGTCACTAAGTAAATGTACAATCCTGGGTATCATATAGTCACTGCAGAAATTACTTATTTTATTCAAATTAATAAGATTGTAAATGTATATAAGTATTACGAATTTATTAATCACCTCACGTGTTGATGCACAATTATTTATCTAGAGATGAATTTATCCCACAATAATTAAATGATAAATATATTTTAAAAAGCTTATTCGACAATCGTACTAAAAATAATTTAAAAAATATAAATAGATACTAATTATCACACAAAAAATATGATGAATACACATAAAGTTAATCTACGGGATCCGCTAGTCTGAAATTAAAACCATAATTTGTTTATTATATATTTTTGTAAAAATTATAATTCTACGCAGCATAAATTTTTTCTTAACCTTTAAAAATTTTTAATGCCAGTCTTCAGAATTGTGTTCATTAAAATTACTTCATAATTATCCGGTATTTTTTTTTATAATTAATGATTATAACAACAAATTTCACTGTGAAATATAAGACTTCTATCTTATGATTGAAAACTTTCATTCAAAACAAAATGGCATCAACGAAACAAAATGGCCGCTTACGACCTTCTTCTTCGCCTTAAAAATAAAAAAAAAAGATTATATGACCAAACAATTGAATCATTAAGGCCATTTTCTAATATCTGCGCCAAACTAAATGTTCCTAGAAAATTTGTTCGATTAAATTTGTTTGAAAAATTTAAAATTCGCGCCAAAAATTAAAATTCAACTTGCGGATCCCGACAAAATTCTAGATAATAAAAAGAAGCCTTAGATATCCTGCCCACTTTATCGATACCACCCAAATTAAAAAAAAAATTTAAACAAATATTCTATATATTAATATATATATATGATTATTGTAAACATAAAATATTAAATATTTAATTATAAATAATTATATTATAAATAATCTATATATTGTTGATGTTATTATGGTGTAATGGGTACAAATACATAAAAAAAAAATTAATAATAAATAATTAAATAAAAACGACTTAATTTATTTAAACAAATGCATTATTATTTATTTATTTATATAAAAATATTTTTCATTAGTCTTATTATCATTATTGATATCGCGTTACTAATGTCAGTCTGAAAATTTTTCTTCTTCTGATAATTAGTAGAAAAAAAGGTAAAATGGCCACTCTCAAAATTTCGATTAATTTCTTGATTGCTAGAAAAATTTTAATTAAAATTTTTTGAGCAATAAAGTTATTTTTATTCAACGCATGCCTGATTATCATGACTTATCATATCTGCAAAGCAAACCCTAAATGACCATTTACCGATTGGTGGTTAATAATTCGTCACAAAGCAAATGGCGCCCCATGTTCCTCAACAGCGTGTGTTTATGGGGTCATAAACAATCGCATTCGAATCCATAAACACATTCCTCAAGAGTCATTATCGACCGTTCTCAAAAACAAACTCTACTATTATCACTAAAGCAAATAATCTCGACAATAAATATATTCAGAATGAGTAGTACAATCAATCTAACAACTTTGATGTCAGAGTCGACGTATGAATACGTTGATTATTTTTTATTAATTAAAGTAAATAAGAAATGAGTGGTAAGAGAAGTCAAGAACCAGTATCATAGAGATACCCCACCTGATTTAGGGTTTACTTTGCTGACATAATAATTTGCAAAAATCAGACAATTGTTGAATAAAGTATCCCTGGCAGTTTTGAATCACCCTGGAAACACCCTGGGAGTGGAAATACGGTGGAATCACGGTGGATCCAGGGTGGTTACATGATGTACCCACCCTGATTCCACGGTGATAAAATGAAAAAAAGCCCACCGTGTTTCCAGGGTGATTCAAAACCGCCAGGAATAGTGCATAGCACATGGGTTAAGTCTTTATCCGTCAAACACAATGTTCTTAGCACTCGTCTCTGGTGCACACTAAGCACTCACTGGCGCTCGTGCGTGTGTACCTACGACTCGTGTTAAAAACATTGTGCTTCCCGGATAAAGACTCACCTAACCCACTCGCTATGCAATGTACTATTATCACACCATTGTCGAAACTTAAAGTTTCAGAGTCTCTACAGCCAGTCGAAATAAGCGAATTTCAAGCCGATGCTACAAACAACTGCTGGTGAATTCGTAATTCAAAAATACCTTCATACAGAGGACAGAAACATGCGTGTTTCTTCTCTTGGAAAGAAACACAATTGTTTCTGCCTGGTGTGAGTTATATTTAATATTCATCTGCAGCTTTATTACTCTCATTTGTTTGCTTGTCACTTCAGTTTACTCATTTCATTTTTCAAGTGACAGTTTTAATTAACCAAATAAAATTTCTAAAAAATGAGTGACAATAATATTTTTGTCTTATTTACTATTCAATAAATGACTGTAAATCACAGATTTCTCATACTCTAACAGTACTGCGCATCATCGTCTTGAAATAAACTTGTTCTTTACTGGCTGTTGACTCTGAATCTTGAAGTTCCGATGCAGGTAATCATGAAAAATATAGTGTGTGACTCAGGATAAAATACGGTTTCAGACTGAGGGTGATTTCAGCCCTCGGCTGCGGCGAGCATGAAAATAAAAATTCGATTGCTTGAAAAAATTATTAAATTATATTTCTTTTTGTTGATCCGAAAAAATCATATATGAGCTTATATGTCGATACATGCTCATATATACCCATATGTGCTTGTGTATGCCCACATCTGCTCCTATATGGACATATATGCTCATATATGATCGTATATAAATTAGATATTATCATCCAAGCCCTAGAGCTGGTGTTTACAAGGATGACATCATATATAGAGAATAAATTTTCTATTCAGATTCATATAAACATGGTACACAAACATATATGATCCATGTCAAATTGTAAAAAAATTTTTTTCCGAAAAACGAAAAAAAAAATAACCCCCCGAATAAAACGTAAAAAAAAAAAATCTAAAAAAATTCTTGTTTGGTCTCGTTTTTTGGAAAATTTTTTTTTTTCCTCTTTACCTTACATGTACTGAATAACTAACGCAAAAATGAAAGAAAATCCAAAAAAAATTAATTTTTTCATTTTGGTAATGATTACACAAATTACGGAACAAAACTTGTTCCTTTAATTGTTTCGTAAAACTTTGAGCAATCGGTCTGGACAAACGGTTCAATGGATCAATCTGAAAATTTCCAGGGTTTTTGGGGGTACATTAAGCTGTAAAATTACCTGGCAACATTATTTTTTTTATCAATATTTGCAGAGTAGCGATGAGTTGACTAAAAAACCAGAAAATTACCATTTTTTGTGGGTTTTCCAAATGGATATTAAGGATGAAAAAAATTTTTTTTTGAAAAAATCGAAAATGGAGCTTGTAAGGAATTTATTCAAGTTTATTAAACTGCCCTTTAAATTACTGTGTGACCATTACTTGCTGAGATATCAATAATCAAAGACAAAAAGATCCTTTTTCATTTGAAGGCTGATATCTCAGCAGCAAATTGTCGTACAGAGAAACATAAAAAAGCAAATTGTAGCTGAATAAATGTCCTAAACGAATCATGAATTCGTTTTTTTGAAAAAATTTTTCCCGGCCCCGTAGATCTAAAAAACAAAACCAAAAAATTTTGAAAAATTTTGTCTCGACCTTTTTCTTATGATTCCGCAAAAACCGTATCTCAAAAAAATATTTTGCTGGAAGATCTTAAAACTAGAGATTTCAAGCTTTAATTTGCTTTTTTAATTTTTTCGATACGATCATTTTTCACGAAAATACAGCCTTCCAAAAATCTCTAAAAAATTTATAAAATTTTCTTGTTCCTTTAATTTTTTGGATAAGTGTATTAAAATATATGATCACATGAAATTATCTATATGAAAATATATAAGGCATCAATGTTCTAGTTTGATTTATCTAATCGTCATATATAATCCATATATCAATGTAAGTGATGATATATGAACTGATATTATTCATATGTTAATATATATGAATCACATATGATCATATGAAATCATATATGAAAACATATGAAGCATAAATATTCTTGTTTAATTTATCTAATCATCATATATGATCCTGATATCAGTATATGTACTGATATATGATCATATGAATTCATATATAAAAATATATGAAAATAGTTATTTTTGATACATATGCGCAATGGTAGGGATTCTGACGGCTCGAAGTGACGTCACGAGTTTGAGGCTATGGGCACATTCTTATCAAGACCGGATATAGTACGAAGTCTTGATGAGAATGTATCCCTAGCCTCAAACGCGTGCCTTCACTACAAGTCTGTCAGGTTTCCTACCTTTGAGCATAAAGTATCGAACATAATTTTTTGTCATATCAACGGCGGAAGTTGGATTTGAGAGAGAAACAGTTAAAAATGTTTAATTACTGTTTATTCAATTTAAAAGCACAAGAATTGAAAACTTTCTGAGTTAAACACAAAGCTTGTCACAGGAGATTAAATGGAGATGAATTAAATGTACGTATATATTGAAGTCGTTTACAAGATTCGACTGTTGCTAAGATTTTTAGTCTCCCTGATTAAAAAAGTGAATTGAAAAGTATTGAAAATGATGAGAAATGAATCCTTTCGAATACTTTCTATACCCCAAGGTATTCATTTTGACATAAAATGAATACTTTTCAATCCCAAAATAATAAAAGAATTTCTGAACTTCCGAGGAATTGAAAAAGATTCAAATGAATTGATATTTTTAATCTTTCTGAATCCTTCTCAATACCTAAATAATCCGACATTTCGGATCAAGTGTGGGATTGAAAAAGATTGAAATGAATTGAAATTTTTGAATCTTTCTGAATCCTTCTCAATACCTAAATAATATCACATTTCGGGTCATGTGTGGAATTGAAAAAGATTGAAATGAATTGAAATTTTTGAATCTTTCCGAATCCTTCTCAATACCTAAATAATCCGATATTTCGATCAAGTGTGGGATTGAAAAAGATTGAAATGAATTGGAATTTTTGAATCTTTCTGAATCCTTCTCAATACCTAAATAGTCCGATATTTCGGATCAAGCGTGGGATTGAAAAAGATTGAAATGAATTGAAATTTTCGAATCTTTCCAAATCCTTCTCAATACCTAAATAATTTCACATTTCGGGTCATGAGTGGGATTGAAAAAGATTGAAATGAATTGAAATTTTTGAATCTTTCCGAATCCTTCTCAATACCTAAATTGAAATGATGAAAGATTGAATTCTTTTCAATACTTTCGAATTCCACTTTGGAATTGGAAAGTATTCAAACGATCGAAATTTCAATTCCATTCAATACTTTCCAAAACCGCCGAGGGATTGAAAAGAATTGAGATAATTTTCAATACTTTTCAATTCACTTTTTTAATCAGGGCTACCTAGCGGACGTTTGTCGAATTAAAAGACAATTCGACTCATCTATTGGCAGGGAGCGCGACGAAAACGACATCTGATGGCTACAAAAAATCATGCTCGAGAATTATAAAAGATATATAAAATCAGTGTAAAAAATCAAAATTCGTTATAAAATCAAAATATAAAAATTTATAATGATATAAATAAAAAAGTGTAATTGTATTTTTGATAGAGAAAATTAAATTGAATATATTTCGATAAAAAAATTAAGTATAAAAAATTTTAATACATAATAAACACTATTATTTTAGAATAGAATAAGGTTAACCGATAAAATCAAAACAAATAATAAATGACAATTACAATGATAATGGTTTAAAAAATAGTAGAATAGTCAATTGAGTTTTTTAACAAAATTGAAGAAAATAATTTTATTTTAATTCATGATAATTTGCTTGTAAATCGTAACTAAGAAAACATAATGTTTTTTTAACCTTCCGTTACACGCGCTTTCTCTAGTGTCTCACTCATATTCACGCCAACTCTATTAGCTTTAGTAGTGTTGTACAGGGAATCACCGTATAGCGCGAGTAACGAAGGGTTAAAAAATAATTTTTAGGCAATGATAAAAATCATTATCCAAACCGGATTTGAATCAATAAATTATAAAATATTGTTTTAACCTCAAACGATGAGCAAAGGCAAACATTAACGACACAATAACTATTATGAACTATTTTTAAACTTAATTTTCACGTGTTTATATTCAAAGAGAGCATGATTTAACGAAATTGTATCCACAGCGAGCGCTGCGATCGTTTCAGTTGTCCCCACCATATACTAGGCTCCCTGCCAATAGTTTGCACCCTCTGCATTTTGCTCGAAAATTCAACTTTCGCGGTTGATATGACAAAAAATAAATATTCTTGGCCGTTTCATTTAAGCATCATATATGATTGTTTTATATAAGGTTTTTTTTTCTGAGAGTAAAAAAAAAAATTTCGTAACGACCGTCTATCCCACAGTTACTTTATTAAAAAAATATCATTTTCTAGATCCGTTTCTGACATTAGTACCAAGACATTTATTATAATAAACGTAATTGTAATTTATAATTAACAATCAAATTGAGACTTCTGAGCAATAATATTTTGAATGTTGCGTTGAATTTGTTTAAACTGTTTTGATTTATTTATTGATGATTCCGCTGGCGATAATGATAATGATGATGATGATTCTCCGGCAGTCTCTTCTATGTAAAGGTTTCCCCCTATTTCCGGCCATCCGGTTGGAATTACCACTCGAGTGTCTCGTTTCCGATCTGTTGATTATATTTAACATGTTAACACCTCAATTATCCATCATGTCAGTTGTTATAATATTTATATTAATAATAAAGATTATTTCGATAATGATCCAGGAAGTTATTAGTCTGGAATCAGTTGGTAATTTGAGAGAAGGAAAAGAGTTATTAAAAGTTTTGGTTCTTATTTTAATCACTGCAGCACATAAACTATCTTTATTTTTTCTCTGTCAGGAAACAGAGAGATCACCTCGGCCGTGTAGAAGAAAAATTTTCGTTTTTTTAATTGTCCGAAATTCTACTCGCCCGGGTCTAAAAATTTGATCTGATTTTAGTCTAATTGGACTATTTGATCTGTTTTTGATCTTTTATAAAAATTTTAAGTTGTTTTTGATCTGTTGTTATACAAAACAAATGCATTACGGGCAGACAAAACTAGATTAATTCTTGAACTTTAAAAAATTTTAGTTCTGAAAATTTGCAAGGACTAAACTAGATTAAATCAGGGACTTGTAATATTTTTATTTATGGGCACTATTTATAAAAAATACATGAAGTTATAGAATTGCCCGCATGGAAAAGCTATATATTGTTAAAAGTATATAACAAAATATATGGTGAATATGTGATAAATATATAGCGGCAAAAATATCTATATTGAAAAATATATGTTTTTTACATATATTGGATTATATATTTATCATAATATATTTACTTGTATATAATGTTTTGTATTTTTCTATATATATTATCTCATATAATGCTCAATATATTCTTATCATATATGGATAGTATACATATAATTTATAAGTATAATATAATAAACTTGATATATATATCCATATATTTTGACTCATATAATTAGTGGTATATGGTCTCTATATAATTAATTATATATAAAAGAATTTATATGATAAAATATATGGTTCGCGGTATATTGGAGTTATATTTTTCCAGTATATCAAAACTTATATTTTTCGCAATATATTGAAAATTATATTTTTTAATATACTTTTTCAATTTCTACACAATCCCACAAAAAAAGTCAAATTTATTATTTTTTCTCCTTCTTTTCATTGACCTTATATTTACTGGCAATAACCTAAGAAAAGTAAAAAAAGTGCCATATATTTTACAATATATTGGAAACCATATATTTTGCAATATATTGGAAAACATATATAAAAAATATAAAAAATACTATATATTAATTAATATACTACTTTCAATATAATATATCAATATAAAAAAGATATATTAAAATATATATGTAAAACATACATAAAAAGTCATATATTGATAAATATATTGATAATATATTCTAGCAATATATTTTTTTTCAATATATTATCATATATTAATACGGCAAAAATATAAATATTATTTTATATATTGTACAATATATCACATTATAATATTCATATATTCTATCATATATGTTTTCACATATAAAGTTTTTTCATGCGGGTGATTATGTTTTGTTTACTATTTATTTAGTATCTTTTGTTTAAAAATGTCGGCAGTTGATGAAAGTTTGACAGCTTTATGTTTTAGTTGTCTTGACTGAATATTTATAGTATTGAATAAAAGTAATAAAATAACTCTTAAAATGTCAAGAAATTTTCCTTATTTACTGAATAAAATCGAAAATATTTTGGCATTAAAAACCATCAAAATTCTTGTGACATCTTATTACGGAAGCGCATTAGCTTGTTTCAAATATCAAAAAAATTAAAATAAATTTATGAATCTATATATTATTATTATTTATATTTGTAAAAAGTCCTGTTTTGTTCTAAAAGCAATTATAAACAGACTAAAAATTATAGTAAATAAAGTCTGTTTTTTCCTTAAAAACAATTGAACACAGACTATGAATGATAATCAAAAAGTCTGTTTTTAGTCTAAACGCGACTTGAAACAGACTAAATATCATACAAAAATAAGTCTGATATTGGCCTGGTTAAGGAATAGTACGGGCAAAAACAGATTAAATTCTTATATAAAATAAATACGATTTATAAACTTAAATTCAAGAAAAAATATTTGAGTTTATCATTTATTTTAAAACAGATCTAATTTTTCGACCCGGGTCAATTCGAATAATTGACAATTTTAGTTACTCGGTTAAAGAAAATGGCACTTAAAGATTATCTAATAATAAGCATTTTACATTTGCTGCGAAATAGATTCAGTTTTCTTACAAACTTGCGGTTAATTGGCTCAACAGAGCTGCATTTTAAGTACAAGATGTCTTGTTATAGCGAATTCACAGTAGTTGGAGCACATACTTTTATTCAGTGTAGTTAAAAATTCATCTATTTTCATGTTAGAATTAATCGAAAACGGTCAGAACAGAATTTATTTACACAGTGACGTTGAAATGAAAATTACGGAAGAGCATTTTGGAATTTCGAAAACATTGTAGAAAGTATTTAGATTCCGCTTGCTAATTCTTGTAAGGAAATCTCCTACATGGATCATGTGAGAAACCGTATGAGGATATGGATCTTTCAGAATCTTACATCAGGAATATTGTATTATTCATACAGAAATCCCATAAAATTCTTACAGGTATCCTATAATATCCTCACAGAAATCCTATAAGATACTTACAGAAATTCCATAAATTCCTTAAGTATAACCACTAGGAGGGTCGTTAAAAATTAAATTTTCTCAGACGCTCTATAAGAATCTATTTTTTAGTAAAAAAATACGTAGGGAATTTGGTTTTTTTTTTTTTTAATGAAAAGAAAAAGTGCCTCAGGACGATCATAGTTCTTTTTTCGATACAATCGCGGTTTTCTTTAAATATCTCATGAAATATGCAGATTAAAGGAAAAAATCATAAAAACAATGTTGTAGGAAATTGAATTCTTGACAAGAAAAGGCATAAGGTAAGGGGCCCAGTTTGACTTTTTTAGAGTGCCGGTTGGGATTATACTATAATAATTAATGTAAGATTTAATTTAATGAGAAAAATAATAATTCTATCGACTAGTTTATGATTTGTCGAATAAAGCCATGCGCGTAAAATAATTATTTCAATTGAATTAATAATTTAAATTGACGTTTTAAAAATTTACATTCAGAGACTTAGTTTCTGACCCTCAGAATTTTTCAGGTCGCAGTTTCTGACCCTCACAGTGGCCTAGTTTCTGACCCTCAAATTACACAAACCATCATTAGATTATGAAATAGTTACCAAATTTCAATAAACTAAAACTATTAGTTAGATGAACAAATTAAAAATTTTTTGTAACAAAAACATAATTTTTCAATATTTAAAATATAAATGATTGAAGTTACTTTAGCTAGCGCCTGTTCTCATTATTTTTCATCGTAGCTCGTTGTCTTTTTTTTTAAACTCTTAAATAAAAAAACAACAAAAAAATTAATTTTGTCGTAATAAAAATATTATTCAACTAAAAGAGTCATAACAGTTTAAACTCTATCAAAATTGACATTATTTTTACAATAATTTTATCTGTCCAAAGAATATGTACTTTCGAGATCTAGTTATGATCCTTTATTTTTAAAAATGAATATTAATTGTTAATTTATCACTGTATCATGAGTAATAGTAGAAAATAATTTAAGAAAATTATAAATATTGCTATTTTTACATTTTACAGACATGTAATTAAACAGACAACCTCGCTCGCAGTAAGTTATAATTTTAGGGTCAACAACTCCACCATACCTTTTAAATTGAGCCTAGTTATGGACCCTCAAATTTCAACAACAAAACTCATTTTAATATGTTTTATAAATGTATTAAAATAAATTTTAATTAAATATTGATTTATCCATCTATTTTTGGTTAAATTTTTTTTACTTACATGATAATTAGTGCACAGATTCAATCATCGTACCTCCTAACGTAAACTGTTTAGACTCTACTTAAAAAATGGCTTCCTCAGCCGCTTATGGCTAAAATATTTGTTTTTATTCAGTTAATATTTTCTATGTTTTTTAAATCGCCATTAATTAGGCTCAGAATGAATTACAATAAATTAAGAAAAAATTGATTCTCTTTTCAAAGTTATAGTTTTTTAAGTAAGTAAGAAAAAAGTTGAATAGGTCAGAAACTGGGCCGGGTTCAATAACTGGGTCTTTTACCTTAATTATTCACATTTTAATTATAAATTAAAAAATTACTGTTTGGAATGATAGTATTCGCTGATCACTTTATTATTATATTAAGTGTCGTTTCTTGAATCGTATAAAAGGATTTCTTCGTGCAAGAAATATTTTGCAATATGAATTAAAGACAAAAATTTTCTTAGAACAATAAAAAAATTTCTCGACTCAAAAACTTTTTTCTCGACTCAAGACAATTTTTTCTTGACCCGAGAAAATCTTTGCTTTCTTTTTATAATGCAACAAATTTTTTGGGAA
Organism: Microplitis mediator; assembly: GCF_029852145.1. Lineage (NCBI taxonomy): Eukaryota > Metazoa > Arthropoda > Insecta > Hymenoptera > Braconidae > Microplitis > Microplitis mediator. Next base: position 19,681,097 of record NC_079977.1, on the reverse strand, counting down.
GATTAAAAATTTTCTTGAGGCGAGTAAAAATACTTTTCGTCAAAAAATCCTTTTTTCTATGTATTAATTAACTTTGATCTTGAATAACTTTTGAAAAATTATATTTATTCAAAAATAATAAGAGATCTTTTTTATAGAGCCTTCAATTGTCAACATAACTACGCTCTATTTTTTCCGGTACACTGATTCGCTACTGAGTTATAAAATTTCGAAATTCAAAATCGACATTTCCTGTATCATTCAGATAAAGAAGAAAAAGTTGCAATAAAAAAACTTTTCACTACCTATCAAAAACTTAGACTTTGATAGAATTTTTTTTCATCAGTTTCTAAAAAGTTTTCTATTTAAAAAAAAAAAAAAAAAAAAATATTTTCAAAATTCCATTTTTTTTTAATTGTCAAATATATATAAACATATATACATATACATATATACAGAGGGAAGTGAAAAATTTTATAGAAGTTAGTTGGTATTACTCTGAGTTAAACGCAATTTGCAATTAATTCAAATCACGAATCAATCGTAACCGTTTATTCTTTTTATTCTTCTTCTTTCTCAACGTCAAAAGTTTCATTCAATACTACCTAGTGTTTATTCGGCCTTATATATATTTATATTTATTACTATTGATCCTCAACATAACATTCTTCTACAATAGTAAATAAATATATTTATATTAAAGCAATTAAATAAATAAATATATAAATAATAATTACCTAGTAATTTTTCAAGATAATGACAGCGTATTTCCGGATCGCCAGGATTCATTGGTGCGCCAGAATTTAATTCAGCTAATTCCGCTTTTACCATTAAATTTAAACGGGCTGATATTTCTTCTAATCCCGCTTAAAAAAAATAATAGTTATACATTAAACATTTAATATTTTAAATTAATAATAAAAACGTGTAATGAATACAAATAAATTAGATATTGAATTAAATTATTCATAGGATGTATTAAAAAAAAAAAAAAATATTATGCAATTATTTATTTAAATTAGATAGAAATTTTAATTAATAATTTAAACTATTTTTTTTTATTTGATATGGAGGGCAGTATGAGGTAAAGTATTATAACAGTGTTAATAATAAGCTAAAAGTATCACGTCGCATTTATACACGCAATTTACGATGAAATTTCGTTCGTGCTTACATTTACGAATTTTACGATTTATCGTTTTTGTGTGATCAACGTGATTCGATTGATGTAGATGTTTTTTTTATTGTACTGTTTGAATAATTAATGGGCTGACAAAAAATAATTTTTTTTTTTTTGGTAAAAAAAAAAATAACTTTTTTTTTAGATTAATGAGTACGATACTCGTGTAGTCGAGGGAATTCTGAGTTAAACGAGTACCAACAACAATAGGTTTTGATTAAAAAGTAATTAATTAATTTTATGGTTAATTAATTATTTATAAGATAGACATTTTTTATTAGATTTGAAAATCATGATGTGGGTACTTATTTAGCTTGTAATTATGATCTATATAAACATAAATTAGGTGTAGTGTAGAACGAATTAATTAATTAACTAATTAGTTGATTAATTAAAAAAACTTTTTTTAAAAATTTGATTTTGAGATTAATGAGTATGATATTTATATAGTCGAGGGAATTCTACGTTAAATGAGTACCAACAACGATAAGTTTTGATTAATGAGTAATTAATTAATTAATTTTATGGTTAATTAATTATTTATAAAATAGACATTTTTTATTAGATTTGAAAATCATGATGTGAGTACTTTTTTAACTTTTAATTATGATATATATAAACATAAATTAGGTATAGTGTAGATAGAATTAATTAATTAACTAATTAGTTGATTAATTAAAGAAACTTTTTTTAAAAATTTGATTTTGAGATTAATGAGTATGATGTTTATATAGTCGAGGAAATTCTACGTGAAATGAGTACCAACAACGATAAGTTTTGATTAATGAGTAATTAATTAATTAATTTTATGGTTAATTAATTATTTATAAGATAGACATTTTTTATTAGATTTGAAAATCATGATGTGGGTACTTATTTAGCTTGTAATTATGATCTATATAAACATAAATTAGGTGTAGTGTAGAACGAATTAATTAATTAACTAATTAGTTGATTAATTAAAAAAACTTTTTTTAAAAATTTGATTTTGAGATTAATGAGTATGATATTTATATAGTCGAGAAAATTCTAGTTAAATGAGTACCAACAACGATAAGTTTTGATTAATGAGTAATTAATTAATTAATTTTATGGTTAATTAATTATTTATAAGATAGACATTTTTTATTAGATTTGAAAATCATGATGTGGGTACTTATTTTGCTTGTAATTATGATCTATATAAACATAAATTAGGTGTAGTGTAGAACGAATTAATTAATTAACTAATTAGTTGATTAATTAAAAAAACTTTTTTTAAAAATTTGATTTTGAGATTAATGAGTATGATATTTATATAGTCGAGGGAATTCTACGTTAAATGAGTACCAACAACGATAAGTTTTGATTAATGAGTAATTAATTAATTAATTTTATGGTTAATTAATTATTTATAAAATAGACATTTTTTATTAGATTTGAAAATCATGATGTGAGTACTTTTTTAACTTTTAATTATGATATATATAAACATAAATTAGGTATAGTGTAGATAGAATTAATTAATTAACTAATTAGTTGATTAATTAAAGAAACTTTTTTTAAAAATTTGATTTTGAGATTAATGAGTATGATGTTTATATAGTCGAGGAAATTCTACGTTAAATGAGTACCAACAACGATAAGTTTTGACTAATGAGTAATTAATTAATTAATTTTATGGTTAATTAATTATTTATAAAATAGACATTTTTTATTAGATTTGAAAATCATGATGTGGGTACTTATTTAGCTTGTAATTATGATCTATATAAACATAAATTAGGTATAGTGTAGAAAGAATTAATTAATTAACTAATTAGTTGATTAATTTAAGAAACTTTTTTTAAAAATTTGATTTTGAGATTAATGAGTATGATATTCGTAAAGTTGAGGGAATTCTACGTTAAATGAGTACCAACAATGATAGGTTTTGATTAATGAGTAATTAATTAATTTTTTAATTAATTAATTGTTTATTCCTCTGATAATTTTGTAAATGTATAAATGTAGTGATGTGGGTACTCATTTTACTTGTCATTACATTCTTAATATAGATAAATTAATTATATCGTAAAAAAAATTAATTTGTTAATTTGTTAATTAATTGATTAATTTTTTTTTCTTTAGGACTTGATTATATTGTTGTAGGTACTTAAATTTTAGAATATTTGGTCATGAATTTAACTGTACCATTAATTTTTAATTACATACTTTCTGTAGTTTAATTTTGTATTTTTTTTAAATTATTAAAATTTTTAGCTCTCAAAAATTATAAAACATTAATTATTCCAAAAAAGTTTATCAATAAGTTTTTATGACAATTAATTCCCGACAAAAAAAATTCTTGAATTTATACTTTTAACCCGACCATTAGACTGTAAAACTAAATCGAATTTCAATTATTAGTACGCAGTAAAATTGTCCATCACGAATTTCTTGAAATTTAATTAGTAACTATCAATTATTATAAATACCTGGTTCAAAATTACGTTTCATACGCCTCCATTGTCGAACATAAATTAACGCCGAGCATCCAGCGACGATAAAAAAAATAATACAAGCACAAACAGCTAATACTAGAGCACTTGTTTGCCAATCCCATGGCACATTAATACTTTCATTGTTATGATTATTTAATTTATTAATTTCATTTAAATCAGATATCTACAACAAAACGTAAATATATTCATTAGTTTTAAATTTAATTTATTAAGTATAAGTACCGTAATGCGTCCAAGCGAAATAATTATATATATATATTGTAAAGTTAATTACCAATAATTTTTTTGTAATTAATTTATTATTATCATTATTTAAATTTTCTTCGTTTTCAATTTGACTATTTTCCATTAGTCTTAAAGCTTCTGGAGTATTTTCTGTTTCCGAAAATGGCCAGAGCATTTTAGGTGCATTCATTTCTTGACTATCATTACTATTATCATTATTATTATTATTATTATTATTATTATTATTATTATTATTATTATTATTATTATTATTATTATTATTATTATTATTATTATTATTAAGAAATGACCAGTCTAATTCAAGAGCGGAAAGTGGACCACAAATGGCATCCTTATAAATGGCACAAGGACTTATTGTAAATTCAGGTGCACATTTAGTACACTCAATACATGATGATTTCTTAATTGACCAAAACTCATGTCCTGATTTACAGAGTGATGAAATTTTTTCTATCGAATCCGATTTATTCAATAGACTGCTTAACAGGCATGCTATCAGCAGCCTGGAGTTTATTTCTTTTGGCATCACCTAAAATTATATAACCTTATTTAATAACATTATCATCATTGTTTAAAATAGTTAATTTAAAATCTTACTTATTGCAATCTTAACTCTATATAATCGTCCCGACGAAAGCTTGGGATTTTTTTCCCACCTCGGTTTCTTCCCCCACCCTACAAATGTTGGTTTTGGTAGCTTTGGCACATGCGCACATTCTAATATTATGGTGGTGGGGGAAGAAACTAGTGGGATAAGAATCCTAAGCTATCTTTGGGACGACTATAACTTCCTTCCGTTTTCTACAGTTTTTATTCTTTACATATTTTACATTACATGGTCTTTAGGTTACGTTACAAGCAATTTAAAGTCCCTATTTTCTTTGAGTAAATATTTTCGATATATTTCTAACAAACTACTCTATAAACTTTTTTGGACTATTTTTCCTGGCCATTTTTTTCTTTTTCTATTCCATGTACCTCAGCATTAGTTATCTATTCCCATTTCTGTTTCCATATTTTTTTTTTGCAATCACGAAGTGTTTTTAGTGGACAAGATTACAGACAGGTGGCAGTCTGGCGGCTATATGGAACGAATCTCACAGGTCAATGCATTATATCAATTTGTGAAAAATAATTCATTTGCTCTCTGTGGGATTCGAACCTGAGCCTGGCCAGTACTTGAGTTCGAAGACAAGAGTGTTATCCACTCGACCACAAGTACTAATTTGTTTAAAAGAGTATATTATGTGACAAGGCATTAAACAAGACAATTTCAGACTGAGCTGAAGGCTCGAGCAATCAACTTCCCTAGTAGAAGAGTCTCTTAAGCAAATTACTTGACAAAATTTCTTCAGTGGGTCTATTACGGAAGGTTTAAACAAGACGAAGAATATGTCCCATAAAAATACTTCTGTTCATTTCATTAACCCTTCGTAGGTCGCATAATGAGCGCGGCGCCGCCTTTTTTGCGTTTTTTTTTCTCGAAATTGAGTTCATTGATAATTTTGATAAAAATTAAGTGCATTCTTTTAGCATTCTGAAAATTGTGACGTTATCAATAAGCATACAAATATATTTACAAAGTAATTTTCCGGCGCTATGCCGCCCGGTGCGAATGAGCCTCCGGGAGATTTTCTAACTGCGCTGTTGCCAAATGTTGTTACCGTCACTATTTCAGTCTGTTTTACCGCATGAGAGGTACAAAAATAAAGTAATGGTTGAGGTTAGTTTTTACTGTTAATATTGGTTTATATTATAACTTATGTGATTTGTTTAAAATAATGTAATAATTACACTCGTATTAAATATTATTTATATGAAAATAATAATAATTTTAATTAATAAGAATTAATTATTACACTGTAAAAAATTCGCGGAGTGAATGCGGATTAAATCCGGAGTGAATGCGGAGTGAATGAATTTTTAATTATTCACTCCCCTCGGAGTGTAATTCACTCCGCTGGAGAGTTTTCGCGGAGTAGATAATTTTTTATTAATTTAATCCCTCCGGAGTGAAATTCACTTCGGAGCGGAGTTTTGTAAATATTATTAATAAAAAATAACTCCACTCAATAAAATCGAGGTAAAAACTCGCATATTACATAATTGATCAGCTGATACGCACATACATACGCACACACATATTTAGACACACGCGCGCACTCGCACGCACACATTTGCACACATGCACACATTTGCACACACGCAAACATTTGCACACATCCGAACACACACAAGCACACATTCGCACACACGCACACAAACACCTGCACACACCCAAACACACGCATGCACGCAAACACACACTCGCACACACACACACACACACACACACACACACACATTGTTTAGCAGTTTAATATAAATTTATTTAAGTATTAAAACTCCAGACCGGAGTGAATTCGGATTTAATTTCAATCCGAATTCACTCCGGATTCACTCCGGATTTTTTACAGTGTACATGTGATAAATTTTAATCAAAGATTGAATTTAATTATAATTTTATAATCCGGTCCTAGATGTTAAATTTAATTATGTTAAATTTAATAATTTCACGTGTGATAAAAATAAAAATAACAGAAAAAAAATTTTATTATTCAATTAAATTTATGATAAAATATAAAAATAAAATTATATCTAATAATAAAACATTGAAAAAATATTTTTGTCTCACAAGGAAATACTATTAGTTTACATTTGGCACCAGCGCGTACGTTTTAACACGGCGGCGGAGCGCTCACCATGCGACCGACTTGGTTCGGAAAAGACACGCTACCTACGAAGGTTTAAGGGGGACCACTAGTGTAAAATTTTTAAAAAATCAATTTTTTTTCGCATATTTCGAGTCTATACCTTCGAAACTGACATACTGCAATTTAAAGTGCATGTCTCGAATAGTTTTTTTGAGTTACAGCCATCTGAAGAACAGCCGCTTATCGGTTCTCGTAAATACATTTTCCGCGCTTTAAATTTAAATGGAGACCACTGAGTTTCTATAGAAACTGAAGTTGAGCGGCAAGCAATTCTAAAAAAAACAATCTGATATCTTAAGGAATTCTGCAGCAACTCATCTAACATCGCCAGAGTAAGTATCTTGTTAAAAAATTGCTGCAGGCTGTTTCCACGAATTTCTTTAAGTCTTTAGAGAGAATCTCAAGTAAGATTTGATGAAATCTGCAGAAAGTATACTTATGAAACAAATCTTGTTCAAATCTTCCGTAAAAGACTCGTTAAAGGACTTTTGTCAAGTAATTGGTTTACGACAATGCTAAGAAGGTGACAGAGACTAAGTTATGTTTAATTGCAATACCCAATTTTTAAATTTTACTGTAATAAAAAAAAAGTTTTATAACAGAAATTAATTCTCAATCCGAAAAATTACTAAAAAACCCAGTACCAGATCAGGGTACTAGTACCCGATCACTCCATGTATTTGTATCCCTGGCGGATCCGAATTACGGTTAATTATGGTAACTACCGTAATTTGCCGTAATTTGCGGCATTTGGAAGGATTGCGGTGTTTTACGGAAAACGTACGGTATTTTACGGCAACATTGTAGTATTTCTACCTCACATTTGCAGTAAGAGAACGGTAATTTAACGAAGAATTGCGACAAGCCTGCGGTATTTTACTGTAAAATGAAGTACTGCACTCCCTAGCGGACCTAATTTACTGTAAATTTACCGTGTTTTACAGTAAATCTACCGTATAAATTCAGCGGGAACCCTCATAATCTACCGTAATTTTACGACAACTTACGGTAAACCCAGCGTATTTTAGGTAAATTTCGTAATTTACGGTGGGGTTGTTGTAATTTACGGTGGATTACCGACTTACCGTATTTTTACGGCGGATTGACGCATTTCTACGGTAATTTCGCCGTAAATTGCGGTAAAGATACGGCAAATTCACCGTAATTTGCGATAACTCGGTATTTTACGGCGGGTTACCGTAACTTACGGTAATTAGCCGTAATTTGGGTCCGTTAGGGCTGTAAAAACTTTAAAATTAAAAAATCACACAGTGCTTACTGCAAATTGCCGCATTCTACCGCCATCTGCCGTAAAATGCCATTAATTGCGGCAAATTTGCTGGAGAAATTACGGATTTTGCGGTAAGTTACGGCAAACTGCGGCAATTACCGTAATTGACAGTAATTCAGATCCACCAGGGATATATCTATATTTAGTAAAATTAAATAAATATAAATATACAAATACATAAGTGATCGCGTACTAGTTCCCCGATCAGTTACTGGGCTTCTTACCTCACCCGTGTAAAAATTTGTTCCAAAAAGATTCAAAAAAATTTGGCATGTAGAACTTTTGAATTTGAGACAGATCAGACCTTAAGTTGAACTTTTTTGAACTTTTGGGATTCCAAAAATTAAATACTATAGTTATTTTCTAATTTCATGAGGCCAAATTTTGAGTGAAATGAAAACGACGTTAACTGTCTTTTTTTTTATTAAGTTCCTTTTTTTCTAAGTGCATTAATTTTATTAATTTCAATTTGTTTTGTAAAACTACAATACTCGCAGTGCACAATTAGTAAATTAACTATCGATAAATAGTTTGCAATAATCCAAAATAAACTCACTAAAAAATTTTTGTACAGTTACTGTACTTGATTTGTATGACTAATTAGTTTGCGTAACAGCTTCCAATAATTTTTTTTCAAACTATAATAAAATTTTGAGGTATAATGGTCATCTGGTAAAATAACAGTACACTAAAAAAAAATTGTAACCCAGAAAAATTGCTTTTTCTTTTACATTTCCTAAACTCAATTATGATTTTCATCTAATGGCTCGCAAAAATAATCTACTTTTTTCTATAACTAACATCTGATAATAAAATTGTAAACAATTAAAATTTGAGTATTTCTACAGAGAATTACATTCTCTACAAAAAATGTCTACAGACTTTTATTTTTAAAGTTAATATTCAAAGCTTTAGAATTTTTTTCCACCGGCTTCCAATTTCCCACAGTATTTTATACTTTCAAACTGTAATTATCCCATTAAATATTAAATTTAAGAAAAAAGCTTATAGAACATTTTTTGTAGCTCTTTAAAATTCCTACAAAATTTATCTCATTGATTTTTTTTCTAAAATTAATATTTTATGCTCCACAGGCTTCTGAAGCTTCAAAACGTCTTTTTACTTGAAAATAAATTCAGTCTCAAATTTTGGATCAAAAATTATTAAATTTAAATAAAAAAAAATAATTTAAAATTTTTTTTACACAACCCGGTAATTACTTAACAATATCCAATGCATTTGAAAATTTTTTTTCACTCACACGGAATAAAATTTTTTTTTCTTTTTTGATCCTAATTTTAAAACCATGAAAAATACAATTTTGAAAAATGAATTAATTTCAAACTAAATAAAAAAAAAAATTTTTCGAGACCATTTTACCCACTTTCTACTCTACTGACGTTTAACTTCCGGTTCTATTACATCTACAAATATGTGTACATAATTACATCCGGTGATATAAATTATTATTTTTCTGTCAAATTCATTGACAAAAAATTTTTTTTTTCTTTAACTAGAAAATAAAAAAAAAATTTGAAAAAAAGTAAAATGAAAAAAAAACTTACGATGCCTTAAGTGATAGCGTCATGATGATAAATCCATCAATATTTTTAAATAATAAAGTAAAAAAAACTTTTTCAAATGTAATCACAGTATAATTTTTTTTTTTTTTTAAATAAATCACAATTTTTATTTTTCACTCAAAATGGAGTTTAAATTAAAAAAACCGTAAGATAAATTTTTTTTTTTTTTTTAATAATTAATCATAATTTTAAATATTTGTAAGTCACCAAATAATTGATATTATATTGAGAGTACAAGTAATATATATTAATACACAATTTTAAAATAATAAATATTTAAGTACTCTCAACTCAGTGTCTCGCGTTAGCGCGATCCCGCGATGCGGTTTAGTAGCTGCTGGTGAGACTACACATAAGTGACTAGTGAATGTACTAGTGGTTCGACGGGTTCTAACTAATTTCCGCCTACACGACTGTATAACGGCTATAGTAAGTGAGTGAGATAGAAATTTTATATATATAAATATATATAAAAAAACATTCAAACTCAAAAAATATTCATCTAGAATTATTGAGACTTTTAATCGCTGTTTCCTTAAAAACTAATGCGTTTAAGTAAAAAGTTACAGAAACCTTTTTTGTAGAGAATTTAATTTGCTGTACAATTGTATTAAAGCATTTTTGTCGTATCTTGAATACTTTAGCCATTATTTTGATTTAAAGGTACGAAAATATTTAAGAGTAATTTTTTTTTATTCTTATACAGTTATTTGTTTATAATCAAATTGCGGCCAAATTAATGAGTTTAGGTGAAAAATCACAAGGATGTTTTTTGTAGAGAATTTAATTTACTACAAAAATAGTCAAGTGCATTTTTATCGTATCTTTAATAGTTTAGCCGTTATTGTAGATGTCGCGTAAATAAAATTAATTTTGCAAAAAAATTTTTTTTTAATGAATTAATCGTTAAGAATTTTTCATAACTTATTTTTTTATTTAAAAAAAAAAAAAATAAATATGAAAGGAAAGACTTAATATATTTTTAAGACAGGAAATCCTGAAGTATTTTCAGACTGAGAGTATAAATCGTAGCATCTGGAGTTGGTCTGTCGTTAGTTCATACGTTTTTCATCGTCAATATTTTTTTTATTTCATCTATGTCTTCAACTAATTAATCTTATTCATCAGAAATTTATTTGCCATAATTAATATGTTGACTTCAAGAGAATGAAATACGTGATTTTTATATGAACCATTTTCATAGATAAAGACCCAAATCTTATTATTTATCGAATGAAATGCATCTGGTTCGGAAATTTCAGTTTATATCTGAGAACGACTCATTTTAAATTTCCATTTGCTAGTGTAAGTGCAACAAGGACCGTTCCGTTTCTTCACATGTGTGAAACAGAGAATAGATGGCCAACCCTCATAAATTAATAATTATTCAATTATTATTTAATATTTTTTTTTTTATTTTTTGTTCACTAAAAAATAGATGCACTTGTCAATTTACTGATAAAATTCCCCGTGGAATGAGTACCCACAACATAATGTTTACATAAGATGGTAATTGTTCAATTAATTTGTTAATTTAAAATTTTTAAATCGCGGAATCGCGGTTTTAATTGACTTTGTCGAAATATATTGATGTGGGTACTCATTCTACTCGCAATGACGCATACTTTAAGAGCAATATAGTTATTTTTTGAAAAAACTATTTATTTTTAACAATTGCAATAATTATATTTTTTTTTTATTTCGAAGCAAATGTTTTCATGTGGGTATGCAAATAAAAGGTAATTTTACTGTAAGTTCAAATGGTAGCTTAAATTTAAACTCCCAATTTATTTTTATTATTAGAATTATTAAATATATATGTATATAGGCAGATAAATTACTTTTCAACGAAAGTGTGCGTGCGTGGACAGCCGCTGGAGAATTTTTTGAAATTTGAAAAAAGTTTATTTTTTAGTCATTTTCAAAAATTCATACCTCAGCTCCTATATAACTTAAAGCTTCGACGAAGGCGGCATTTTTCTCTGTCAACATTATATTTTTAAGAAAAAAATACCTCATTGATTTGAACCTGAGTCCGGCTAAGCTTTGGCCGTCTAACTGAGCCACTGTTTGAATAATTTTTTTCCAATTTTCAAAGTGCTCTCAAATCTACAATTTTTTGAGTGGAGGGTTGATCAAAAGCTCAAATTTTTCGTTTAAGTATGCTCTGATGATTTCCACTCTATTTTTTGCTAACTGCTGCTGTATTCGAAATGCAGTCACAAAGAGCCGACCGATTTCTTAAAAATCGCTGTTTTTAGATACCCACAACTTTTTTCTATCAACTCAAAATCATTCAAAAATTTCAGGGATTACACATTATTCTATTCCCAAATAGCCCTGAAAATTTCAACTTCGGTTTTGACCTGATTTCGGAGCCATAAATTTTTAAAGCTGTTGAATTTCCAAATTTATATGATGTTTTTTCAGACTTCTATCATCAGTTTTATACTATATATATATATGTATATATATAAAAGAGATACGTTTAATTAAAGGGTGTAAGGTTAATGAAAAAGAAAGCATTTAATTGTAATAAATAACAAGAAACTCTTATTTTAAATTGTCTTAAGTCTTCTATATTAACGTCAATTGATACAAACACATTTTTTTACACTACAGTATACCCTCTTACAAAATAATTATATTTTGAGAATGAGAATAAAAGTTGGATGAGATCACTTGCAATATTTTTTTTTCAAGATAAATGTCTGTTCAAATGAAAACAAAAAATTATTTTTTATTTTTACGCTCGTTTTCTATTAAAAAAAATTAGGAAGCATAAATTTTTATCCTAATTTCTGTTTCAAAGGCCTCTGGAGCTTTGAATATCAATTTGGGGAAAAAAGTTACTAATAACTTTTTTGTAAAAAATTTCAAGAGCTACAATAATTGTTTCAATTATTTTTTTCTATCTATAACACTTGACGACATATTTTAATTTTAAATTTACATTTTAATATAAATTATAGTTATGAAGCTTCCACAGGTTCTAAAGCTTCCAGAGCTTAAAATATTGAGTTTAGTGAAAAATTCGATGATATCTTTTTTGTATAGGATTTTATGTTCTACAAAAAAGGCCCTTGTAACTTTTTTGTCAAATCAATAATTACGCGTTGAGAGCAATTTGAACGAAACCTAAAAAGTTAGAATTCCCTTTTTCGTTTAAATTAAGAAAAATGTCTTCTTACTAATTACTTTATAATAATAATTATAACTAATTAGCTTTTTCCTTTACTTAATGAGGTATAATTACCAGCGCCGGAACGCTGAAAGGGTTTATAGTTTTACAAATAGTTTAATAAATCTTATGACGAATACAATTTTTTTAGTTTATTTACCAATAATCAATTAATCGAATTGATTTTACTAAAAACTGATCTCTAAAAATAAAATTTTTATGAAATCTCTTTCAAAACGATCTCAGCTTTGAGTGACAATAGTTAAAATATGAACTCTAATATGATTAAAATGCATGATTTATCTTTTTTGACGTTAATATTCTAAATCTACGCCCTTTCAAAAAAATATATGAGGGAATACAGCTTAGACTGCCATGTGGATTATTCCTACACAGTGTTTTCGGATGAATTCTCATATGGTGTTTTCTATAAGAATCCAGCATAACCTTCTGTATAGATTCTTATATGGTTTCCCATGGGAATCTACTCCATGCCAAATGCATATGGGAATGTAGTCTGGATTCCTCTATGGATTATTACAATAAAGCAAATATAACAAAAAAAAAAAAACAAATGTGTTCACAATTTTTTTTGTTGACTTAAGTCTTGATGTCAGGTGAAGAAGGAACAAAGTGAGACATTAAATTTTATAAAATGTCAACAAATTTTTTTGTGTGGTATGGAATACAGTCAAAGTTTACTGAAAGTTACACGATGAGAAAGAAATGGATATTTTCAAGAAAAAATGATTGAAGTATTTTAGTTACTTAAATAGTGTTAAGCAATTACTTTCTCCAATCAAGTAAAATAATTACTACATGGAAAGATTTATGGTAAGCGTTCCTAGTACGTTTATTAAACATCATCCCATACCGTTATGGTAATGATTACTTGGAATTATGGGATATAGGCCCATACTTTCTGGGAAAAGTTCCCATAAGTATGGAAACAATTCCCATCATATCGCATATGAAAATGACTACCATATACTCATAGGAATAGTTCCCGTACACACAAAAAAAAATTATCGACTGAAGGTAAATATTCTTGATTCAAAAAAAATTTTTTGGAGACCTCAATTTTCTCAGAAAAAGTAGAAATCTTCTCCAACCAAGATGAATTCTCTTGGCTCAAGAAAGTCTTGACTTGGTTCCCGAAAACGTTTGTCTTCAAAAATATTTTCTTGACTCAAGATATCTGTTTTTTCTGTGTAAGCAAATAGGAACCAACCCAGACAGCATTCAAGTCAGAATGACTGCTTTACGACGTATTTTTGAAGGAGTCTTCAAGAAGTCATATAATGACTTCTTAAAGGTGTCATTTTTAAGAACTCTTAATTAAGAGTTCTTGAAGACTCCATAAATAAGACGTCAGTTTTGTGACGTCTTAATGTATTCTTTTTTTAACTTTTTTGAAGTCAAAATGAAGTCAAAATTAGGAACTCCTTAAGACGTCATAGTAAGTTCATTCTGAAGTCTTATTTGCGGAGTCAAAAAAAAGAACTCTTTTTAAAGACGTCTTACTGAGTTCGTTAGGTGGCGCATTCGACATCTTGAGAACTTCTTAAAGACTTCTTTAACATGTTTTTAAGACGTCCAAATCATAAATAGGAACTCATTCAGAACTCATCAAGACGTCATTTTGCTATCTGGGAATCTTATAATCACATTGTAACGATTCCTCAGTGCATATGGAAATAAACCCGAAATATTATGGTAACTATTCCCGCATAATATTCTGGTAATCATTCCCATAATGTATGGGAATTATTACCATATATTATGGTAATAGTTACCATAATATTATGGTAATGGTTACTATAATATATATGGGTGCCGTTCCTATAATCGACATTTCAAAAAAACTGGTTACCATACGTAATGGGAACCATTCCCATAATGTAATGTAATTGTTACCATAAATTTCTCTCCGTGTAAGGTAAAAGCCCCTATACCCGTTCAGTACCATTAGTCGCTTACGTTAACTGTTTAAGGCGTTTTTTATTATTTTTAGAAAAAAAAATTCAACTAGAAAAATTGTTATTGATAAATAATTATTTGTGAATCTAAATATATCAAAATATGATGTATCAAATTATTTTATAATAGATTATAAATTTGAATTAAGTGACTGCTTCCAAAATCGCGCTCAGCCGGGCATTTTTTACTTTAACGTTCATTCGTTGGATTAAATTTAGGTTACGTCAAATTTTTTAAGAATTGTTATAACTATATCTTATTAAATATATTTTTAAAATTCATGAAAATTTATATTATGAAAGAATAAAGTAGTATAATTTATAAATTATTTTCCAAATCAATAAACTTATCATAGTTCAATTGATATTGCCTTTGAGCGACTATAGGGCCATGTGTTGATCGAGTAATGGTACATCACAACTTTTAGTGCATTGATAGAAGGATTTGTTTAGGAGTAATAAATTGATTTATTAAATTTTTCTCAATTGACTTTTTTGGATTTAACAAATATTTAGTAATTATTAACAATATTTATTATAATGAAATAAGTAACTTCTTTATTATTAAGAAATATTTTTTATGCTAACAAAGCCTAATTAACATGAAAGAAATATTTGTTAGCATCAAACAAGATTTGTTAATATTTAATAAATATTTCTGAGGAAAATTTGTCGGTAGAGGGCTACACACGAGCCTGTAGTGGTGTACACGTATTAACTTAACCATTAAAAACACATGTACTATCAAACGGATTTTATGTTATTTCTTAGCGTAGTTTAATATAAAAAATATTAATTTGTTTATTCTAGTTATAGTGTTAATTACTATGAAATTGTATTTTTAAATTGAAAGCCCGGGAAAAAATGATTTTGCCTAATTATATATAATTATATATGATTATATATGGAATATATATAATTATATATGGTATTATATATAATTATATATGGTTATATATAGACCTATATATAAGTATATATAGCCTTATATATAATTAGACCTAATTATACCGGGAAAAAAATGATTTTACCTGATGATATATGATTATATATAGAATATAGATGGTTATATATAGACCTATATATAAGTATATATAGTCTTATATATAATTAGACCTAATTATACCGGGAAAAAAATGATTTTGCCTAATTATATATGATTATATCTAGAATATATATGGTTATATATAGACCTATATATAAGTATATATAGTCTTATATATAATTAGATCTAATTATATCCCGGGACAAAATGATTTTGCCTAATTATATATGATTGTATATGGAATATATATAATAGTATATATAATAGTATATACCCATATATAGTTATACATGGGTCTATATATGATTAGATCTGATTAGACCTGACCTATATAGACCCATATATAGTAATTTTTATTATATTTTAGATCTTTAGATCTATATATATAATCAAATATAAATTAATTATTTATATATATATATATATATATATATATATATATATATATATATATATATATATATATATATAAGTTAATATTTTATTTATAGAATATATTTAATATTTAGTTTTTCTTATTTAATATATTAGATGCTCTATGGTCTTTATTGATATTTAATAACCAATACTCGTTAAATGCATTATAGTTTTAGGTGTATATTATTGAGAAGTAATAATTATTATATTATTATACTTATTATAATACTTATTATAATAAGTGAGATCTCATAAAATTAACGTTAAGAAGTTTCACCAAATATACTTTTAAAAATAACGAATATATATTCTTTAATATATTAGTAAAAATGACTCTAGTAATTTTCGTTTGTAAGTACTAATAGTCTAATGACATGATTATATTATCTATCTATAAATACATAATAAAATGTTATATAACAAAAATAAATAAATGTAGTAGCACAGTCGTTAATTATACTCTGTATTTATATTTTGAGGGAAATATAATTTGTTATGAATAATTGCAAACGTATAATTCAAAAAAAACTTCCCTCTGAATACTTCAATATTAATCGTACATGGACATACGTAATTGTATATAAATTACACATAATCATATATATGTTTGAACCCGCCTAATTTTCGGATCTAATTATATATAAAATATGATATATATGTGTTATACATAATCATATCTAATTATATATGAGTATATAAAACTTATATATAATTAGACCTGGCCAATTTTCAGATCTAATTATATATAACGTATTATATATAATCATATATAACCTATATATAATTATATATAAATTATATATAATTAGACCTGGCCAATTTTTAGATCTAATTATATATAAGGTCTTATATATAATTATATATAATTAGGCAAAATCATTTTTTCCCGGGAGAATAGAAAATTTTATACGATGGTTGTTTTAGTTATTTTTGTTTATAAATATAAATATTAATGAATGTGTGTAGCTGCATGTAAAAACATATATACATGTATATGTATATTCTTGAACTGTGTGATTTTATGAATTAAATTTTAATAAATAAGTTAATAGATAATTTCTTAAATATAAAAAAAAATTTGTTCAAATAATAAAAAATATATTAAATATGAAATATTCATTTATTAATCATTAAAAAGTGATTCATTAAATGTTAAAAAGTGATTTATTAAATATTAATAAATCATTTTTTAAATGGAAAGAAATCATTTATTAAATATTAACAAATCGTTTATTAGATGCTAAGAAATATTTATTAAATACAAAAAAATGATGTTTAAGAAATGATTTGTTAAATATTAATAAATATTTCTTAAATAAGGCTCCGTTAAGAAATCATTTGTTAAATATTAACAAATCTTGTTTAATACTAAGAAATCCTTCTATCAGTGTATCTGGAATACATCTTTCACAAAGCGCGTTAACTAATATCTACTAAGTACAATAGTACAAATTATTGGTACATAATAATTTTTATTTGTCGCTAGTAAATTTTATTTTAAATGTAGTAATTTTTAAAATCAATAGCAATTATTATTCTTAATAATATGTTGTAATTTTTACTTTAAGTTTTGTAGAAGTTTTGATTTTGTTTTTAACATTTCAAGATTACTTCTCGGATTGTAATTTTTTTTTCAAATTTAGTAAAAATTACTTAATTTTTTTCTCCGTGTATAAAAAAAAAATATGATTTTTTATTTCATATATTAATTTATATTGGGTGATATAATAATCTCACTCCAATGAAAAGTGAGTGAGTATAGGGGCTTTTACTTTACTGGAAACAAGAACAATAATTACTTGAATTTAATTTCATTTCTCTCAGTGTCATCGCAAAAGCTAGTTTTTAAACTTTTATTCAAATTTTTTCCTCTAACTTCTGCTACAGATTTTGGTCAAGTTGAGTATCCAAGTTTACGTCAATTTGCAGCTAAAATAGTTATCAGGGTACGAAAATCCACACTCATACAAATTCTTCTATAAATTCCCATACTATCCTAGATATCAATGGATTTAAAATTCAAATTTAAATTTCATTCCCGCGCTTTGACAAACTTACAATTTTACTGCCATCTACCCGCGGATTTGACAACTCGCGTTCAAATTAACAAACTGATATCGAAATATTATTGATGGTTACACACAAAGGGTGACAAAGTTTATCGCATATATATTTTAATGTTCACTGACAAACAACACAGCATTTGTACATAAAATTAAAATAATAAATATTCATTAATAATGAGCACTGAGACAATAGATAAAAATGATCAAGGTAAGTCTATTAATAAAATTATTTTTTTATCTTAACCTAGAATTCGTTAAAATTTTCATTTAAAGCAAAAAAAAAAACAAATTATTTATAAAATAATACAAATAAAAATAGTAATTAAAAAAAATTAAGTGATAACTTAAAAAAAAAATTATTGTTTTGTTGATAAGTATAATATATATATGTAATAAATATGAATAAATTACAATGGTCTGATCACGTGGACCAATCACGAGAATTTTATGAAAGTAACTTTTTGTTTATCAAAGAATGGACGAATCACGATAGACATGTGACTTGATAGCAATTAATTATATTTTTTTTTAAGACTCCATTGGATCGCAGAATGAAATATCAACTCGGCGGGCAATTTTAACTGTTGGTTTGATATTTTTGACCTCGTTAACTGCACTATTGTATGTTTACACAAATTTTCCTGATTTGAACGAGTAAGTACTTTATTATTTTATTTCATTTATGGAAAATTAATTTTTATGAGGTAAAATGAACTATTATTATGTTTTGAATAATTAATCATTTTTTGCAAGATTTTTTTTAGGACAACGCGAGTACGATATTTAGACAGCTGGTTAAATCACGCGTTAAATGAGTACTAATAATGATATACTTCAATGATCACCCTGATTAAAAAAGTGAATTGAAAAGTATTGAAAAAGATGAGAAATGAATCCTTTCGAATACTTTCTATACCCCAAGGTTTTCATTTTGACATAAAATGAATACTTTTCAATCCCAAAATAATAAAAGAATTTCTGAACTTCCGAGGAATTGAAAAAGATTCAAATGAATTGATATTTTTAATCTTTCTGAATCCTTCTCAATACCTAAATAATCCGACATTTCGGATCAAGTGTGGGATTGAAAAAGATTGAAATGAATTAAAATTTTTGAATCTTTCTGAATCCATCTCAATACCTAAATAATCCGATGATGAAATGATGAAAGATTGAATTCTTTTCAATACTTTCGAATTCCACTTTGGAATTGGAAAGTATTCAAACGATCGAAATTTCAATTCCATTCAATACTTTCCAAAACCGCCGAGGGATTGAAAAGAATTGAAATAATTTTCAATACTTTTCAATTCACTTTTTTAATCAGGGCATGTCGTTGGTTATTTGTAATAATCCCTGATTAAAAAAGTGAATTGAAAAGTATTGAACATTATTTCAATTATTTTCAATCTCACGGAGGTTTTGGAAAGAATTGAATGGAATTGAAATTTCGATCATTTGAATACTTTCTAATTCTTAAAATGAAATTCAAAAGTATTGAAAAGAATTCAATCTTTAATCATTTCAATACCTTTCAATATGGAATTATTTTGGTATTGAGAGGGATTCAGAAAGATTAAAAAATTTCAATTCATTTGAATTCTTCTCAATCCCATACGTGCCCAAGTGGCACAAAAAAAAATTGTTGAGTTTTTGTTGAATTTAAGTTAACAATTAGTTAACTTAAATTCATGATAACAAATCGTCGTTTTAAATTTAACATATAGCCAACAATTTTTTTTTGTGCCGCTTGGGTGACTCTAAAATTTGAAACTTTTTTGGTATTGAAAAGTATTCAGAAAGATTAAAAATATCAATTCATTTGAATCTTTTCCAATTCCTCGGAAGTTAAGAAATTCATATATTATTTTGGGATTGAAAAGTATTAATTTTATGTCCAAATAAAAACCTTGGGGTATAGAAAGTATTTAAAAAGATTCAATTCTCATCTTTTTCATACTTTTCAATTAAATTTTTTAATCAGGGGCATTATTATTATATGAGGTAAGTATTCCCTGTGTAAAAAAAATTTTTTTTCATAATGAATTCAGATCTGAATTTCATCACGAAACTTAGGTCGTGCCACAAATATGACGATCATCATGAATTCCCTAGCGAATTTGTTTATACCGAAAATTTAAGTTTCTTTTAGGTTCATTTCTGGTATAGTAGAAATTGAATAACGTTTCGGTATGTTTTAAGAATTATAAGGTAAAAGACCCAGTTATTAGACCCTGGTCCAGTTTCTGACCTATTCAACTTTTTTCTGACTTACTTAAAAAACTATAACTTTGAAAAGAAAATCAATTTTTTCTTCATTTATTGTAATTTATTCTGAGCCTAATTAGTGGCGATTTAAAAAACATAGAAAATATTAACTGAATAAAAACAAATATTTTAGCCATAAGTGGCTGAGGAAGCCATTTTTTAAGTAGAGTCTAAACAGTTTACGTTAGGAGGTACGACGATTGAATCTGTGCACTAATTATCATGTAAGTAAAAAAAATTTAACCAAAAATAGATGGATAAATCAATAGTTAATTAAAATTTATTTTAATACATTTATAAAACATATTAAAATAAGTTTTGTTGTTGAAATTTGAGGGTCCATAACTAGGCTCAATTTAAAAGGTATGGTGGAGTTGTTGACCCTAAAATTATAACTTACTGCGAGCGAGGTTGTCTGTTTAATTACATGTCTGTAAAATGTAAAAATAGCGATATTTATAATTTTCTTAAATTATTTTCTACTATTACTCATGATACAGTGATAAATTAACAATTAATATTCATTTTTAAAAATAAAGGATCATAATTAGATCTTGAAAGTACATATTCTTGGAATGATAAAATTATTGTAAAAATAATGTCAATTTTGATAGAGTTTAAACTGTTATGACTCTTTTAATTGAATAATATTTTCATTATGACAAAATTAATTTTTTTGTTGTTTTTTTATTTAAGAGTTTAAAAAAAAAGACAACGAGCTACGATGAAAAATAATGAGAACAGGCGCTAGCTAAAGTAACTTCAATCATTTATATTTTAAATATTGAAAAATTATGTTTTTGTTACAAAAAATTTTTAATTTGTTCATCTAACTAATAGTTTCAGTTTATTGAAATTTGCTAACTATTTCATAATCTAATCATGGTTTGTGTAATTTGAGGGTCAGAAACTAGGCCACTGTGAGGGTAAGAAACTGCGACCTGAAAAATTCTGAGGGTCAGAAACTAAGTCTCTGAATGTAAATTTTTAAAACGTCAATTTAAATTATTAATTCAATTCAAATAATTTTTTTACGCACATGACTTTATTTGACAAATCATAAATTAGTCGATAGAGTTATTATTTTTCTCATTAGATTAAATCTTACCTTAATTATTATAGTATAATCCCAACTGATACTCTAAAAAGGTCAGAAACTGGGTCCTTTACCTAACCCGATTCATACTCAGATTATAATCAAGTCATCTCATGTTTTGGGTATATTATTTAACTTATCATCATTAAGGAGGGTTCCCCGTCTGAGGATCTGTTTTTTAAGCATCCCGCATGAAAAAAACTTATACTCTGAAATTATATCAGATAATATAATATTTATTATATTATAGTATAATTTAGAATGTAAATAATTATATATTTAAAAATAACTACTTTTTTGCCGTTTTCAATATAAAATTTTATATTTTAAAAGTATATCAATATAATATATAATTTTATATTTTGGCATATATTATCATTATAAAAACTCCATATAATATTAGATTATATAAAAAAAATATATGTCATTATATAGTATCAATTTATAGGTTTATATATATTATGATTTTATAATTCAAATTATATTATTAACAGTATGATATAATATATAATGCTCGTATATAAGCTTGTATATATTAAAAGATATACATGACACTTTTGTGCTTCGAAAAATTTTCAGTTCCATGAATGCTCTTTCGGTATCCTCTAAAACTTATTTTATTTTGAGTAATTATTTTTTTATATTAAAAATTAATCATATAAATGAAAATTTATAGTCATAACGACTCTCTCTACAAACTTCCTTTCAAGTTCGATCTACATACTTAATTTACTCGAATAAAATATATTCTCATTGATACTCACAATCATCGTCAAACTGAAAGTCTTTATTTTTCATATTTTATTTTATATTTTTAGATATATAATGTATTATATAATACAATATACAATTCAATATCTTGAGATTCTCCAATGTCAATTATATAAAAAAATATATTTAACAATATACTATTTAATATATAAAAAAATATATTCTATTATATATCATTCCAATATATGTAAATTTATAATGAATTTTATAAGTTAAAAATTATATTTTATAATTATATTACATATTATGAATATATGTATATATTTTTTTATAATTTAAATTATAAATCAAAGTATAACTTTGAATTTATATAAATATTATATTTTATTATACATACATTTTTGCCATTTTATAAAATTATATATTTACGGTATATTTTTTTATATATAATCAAAATATATGTTATTTTCATGCGGGATTTTTTTGGGAATTTTTTTTTTGACGACCAATGAACAGATAGAACTTTTAGTTTTTTGATATCATTTATTTATTAATATTTCAAGAACATGTAAAACAAATTTCCAATAAAAATCTTAATTACAACGTAAGTTGTACCGCTCTAAAGACACCCGCCTCGAAAAATAGTTCATTTTCTTCCTTCACGATTCCGGTTCATCGGCTTGACTGAAAAAAAAAAACTGTATCTTAATTTGTAAGCTTAAAAGCATCGAGTGAACTAGAATCATCAAAAAATTCTGAGTAAAAATGAAAAACAGTTGTTTCTTATTATTCACAGTGGCTATCCCGCTTATGTCAAATTTTGAAATTCAAGAACTGTCAATAACTTCTTTCGGCCTAGCCAGACAGTATCAATTGGAAAAATAATTGATCACTTGGATAGAAATTCGACTGTCATAATTTTATCGTGATTAAAGTTGGTGGAGCAAATTCACGATGAAAGTCATATTTGTGGCACGATCTAAATTTCCTAATGAACTTCTGATCTAAATTCATTAGAAAAGAGAGATATCTTTTTCATGGGTCCCTTCGCGGTTACCGGTGCTACAAAAATGCGGTATTTATACTGTATAAATCAGCTTTTTTATCGCATTGCCATCGTAACTTTGGTTACTTTTTATACAAAATTTAAGTTAATAATTATCAATATTAAACCAATATTTATTACTAAATTGATAATGTCATACACTAACGCAAAAAAACTAAAGGAACAAGAAAATTTTAGAAATTTTTCAGTGATTTTTGCAAGGCTGTAACTTCGTGAAAAATAATCTAGATTTAAAAAAAAGTATTTTATAGCTTGAAATCTCTAGTTTCGGTTCATTTTCATCGAATTTTTTTAAGAGCTACGGCTATTGCGCAAACATGAGAAATATCGCGAAACAAAAATTTTCGAAATTTTTTTTTTTCTTTAAGAGAGTGTACGGGCCGTAGAAAATTTTTTTCAGCTAAACCAATGCATCGGTCGGTTAGTAAATTGATTCAACATTAATTTGCTTTTTTTTTTTTAGCTTTGTAGGACAATTTGTTACATAACAAAAAAAAAAAGTTTTCGAACACTAAAGACACATTTCAATTTTTCTTATTTCTTCGACTCTTTCGACATTTTTTGAAATTTTTCGTTTTTTTTTTCTCTTTCCTTCACATTTACTGAGTAACCAATGCAAAAATAAATTATTCTTTCATTTTATTCCTTTAATCTATCGCCCCCAAAAAACGATTTGATAGGTCGATTTAAAAATTCACAGGGTATTTGGGGATACATGAAGCTAAAAAATTACCTGACAACATTAGTCCTTTCATCGATATTTACGAAGTAGTGGTTGATTTACTGAAAAACCAAAAATAAATCATTTTTTTGTACTTACTTCTAATGGATGCTAAAAATAAAAACAAAGTTTTTTCCAAAAAATGATGAAAGGGTCTTCTAGGGAATTTATTCAAGTTTTTAACGCCACCCTCCAATTTACCCTGTGATTTTTAATAGCTAAGATATCGATAATCAAACTAAAAAGCTTCCTTTGTCGTTTGTAGGCTGATTTCTCTGCGACAAATTATCCTACAAAGTTGAAAAAAAACAAATTAAAGCTGAGTAAATTTACTAAACGACCTATGCATTGGTTTAGCGGACAAAAATTTTTCCACGGCCCGTGGACTCTCTTAATGAAAAAAATGTTTCGAAAATTTTTTTCTCGCGATGGTTCTCATGGTTGCGCAATAGCCTTAGCTCTCAAAAAAATTTAACTAAAATGCACCGAAACTAGAGATTTCAAGCTATGAAATGCTTTTTTTTAAATCTCGATACGATTTTTTTTCACAAAGTTACAGCCTTGCAAAGATCACTAAAAAATTTATCAAATTTTCCTGTTCCTTTAATTTTTTGCGTTAGTGTCCCTAGCAGACCGGAGTTACCGTACATTTACGGTATTTTTACCGTAAATCTACCGTAGAATACCGTAAAATTCGAGTAGATTTACCGTAAATTACGGTAAACCCACCGTAAATTGCGGTAAATCCACCGTAATTTATGGTAAATCAGTACTTTCCGGTCGATTACCGTAAATTACGGCGAGTATACCGTAAATTTACCGTCGAATACGATAAATCTACCGTAAAAAAATTCGGGTGGATTACCGAATTACCGTAATTTACGGTGGATTACCGTATTTCCGTATTTTACGGTAAATTCACCGTAAATTACGGTAAAACCACCGTAATTTACGGTAAATCGGTATTTCACGGTGGATTACCGTAATTTACGGTGGGTTTACCGTTATTTACCGTAATTTGGGTCCGTTAGGGGTATAAGAGTATTTTTGTGAAATTTTTCCGAAAACAATACCATTTTATTTCCCCAAAATTTCAACATTTTTCCAGTAACTTTTCAGTCTTATGACTACAGTCACGAAAGTGAACGATTCAATTCACTAAATGCTGCATTTTTACTAAATTATCAAGCCAATTTTCCTATTGTATTAATGTCGAAAATTTATCGTATTGTAACATGGGAAAATACGTTCATTTTACCTCATAAATGATTATCTATTAAAATGACAACAAAATAAAATAACACTTAACGTAATTTGTTACTAGAGACGAGCGCAAACATTTAAAACTACCATTAAATATAGAAGACGCTAAAAATCTAGGTGGATTATTAGAAAGATACAAAGAGCTCTACTACATAGAAGTATTGGCTGGTTTGTTTATAACCTACATATTTCTTCAGACTTTCGCCATTCCTGGATCGATATTTCTGTCGATTTTGTCAGGTTTTTTGTTTCCCTTCACTCTAGCTCTAATTTTAGTCTGTACATGCAGCGCCATCGGTGCGTCGCTCTGTTATTTATTGTCATCATTACTGGGTAAAAAAATTTTATTGTATTTTTGCCCGACAAAAGTACAAACGTGGTCTAAGACTGTTAGCAAACATAAAGATAATTTATTAAGTTACATGTTATTTCTACGCATAACACCCTTGTTACCAAATTGGTTTATCAATTTAGCAAGTCCCGTTTTGGGTGTTCCCGTAATGCCCTTTTGTGTAGGGACATTTTTGGGTGTTGCCCCGCCCTCTTTTGTTGCCATACAAGCGGGACAGACATTAAACAAATTAACCTCTTCCAGCGACGCTTGGTCTTGGAATAGTATTATAATGTTATTTATTTTTGCATTACTCTCATTATTGCCTGTTTTATTTAAAAATAATTTACAGAAAAAATATAATTAGATATTATTTTTTTCATAGTTAATTTATTTATCTTAATTTAATTAATTAAAATAACTGTAACAATACTTCCAAAGATTGTAACTCTTTTTTTTGTTAATGATGACTTGTATAATTGGTTGTAATAAATTTATTTCTGTGAATGAAATTTGATTTGGAGAAAAATTTTTTTTTTCACTCCCAATACAGAATTCTTCTCTATAGATAAAAAAAAAAATTAAATTATAGGTCTTGAGAACTTCAACGGGAATTTTTGGGGTTGGCCTGCAGGTTTAACCGATTTTCAGATTTTTGTTGTGATGTGACATTATTTCTATAGAATAAGTTTTTTTTTATTTTTTAAATTAATTTATATTTTCTACTTCAGACTATAAAAGTTAACCCATTCGCAAAAGTGCTTACTGTTAACCAAAAAGTCGATTTGATAACGAGTTATCAGCTAATTGCCCACCAATTATTGCCGTCGTTTTCGTGATAATTAGGTGAGTGCAATTAAAAACTTGATAATTTTCCATGTTTAATTTGATTACAACACGGATGAAACAACTGAACAGTGGCAACTCTCTGTGACTGCGAGTATATCAGTTAGAATATTTTTACATTTCACCGATATTCAAGAGAAGGAAAACATCGTAAGATTAGAATCCAAAAAATTGGTACATATAAATAACGATACAATTAATTTCCCTATCAAAAATATGCACGTGGAAATCCAGCTTATATTCCTATAGAAACTCTAATATGACGTTTTTGGGACGATTTCCGAGCAAAATTATTCAAGACTTGGATTTCAAGTAAACTTCAATATTAAATATTAAAGTCATGATGTAGTATTCGATATACTATAGTTGTTCAGTCACGAGCTTAATCATCTTGAAAAGCTTCGTGTACTTTCGCTACGTACGGGAGCAGCCGAACTCGCTACTGACTTGAATGTCAGAATAGTGCCGGGTCACTCGCTATCTGGGCCCGACACCTGCAATTTCTTGCTCATGACCGTGTCAAAATGGCATGAGAACCCGCTACCGGCCGGCCAATCAGAGAAATTGGCGGCTAACTATTTCTTGTTGGCGCGCTTTTAAGCCAATGGGAAAATTCGTTACTGCAGCCATGCTGCCACGTCACCACCGAGCAGCCAAGAAGGAAGAAGACGACGTCTCTATTTCCAATCTACATCGATCAGTACAAACTCAGCTATCCATCCAACCGCTTCGCTCAAATTAATATATCTCTCGTGTGAAATAAGTCTGAACCGCTTCGCTAAATCTCTGTTTAAATATTCTCAATAATTAGCTAGTATATCAAGGCTACTAATTATTGAGTATATATTGAATCGTTGCTCGCGTCTTATTAATTATAAATTAATTATCGCGTCATTAACCGCTACCGACCACGTGTCGAATTTATACGCGTATTCATTTACAGTCGCATTCGCTATCGCGTATCTTGTAGTTGCATTCGCTATTTTTCTCATAGTTTTAGTGTACATATTGTTTAATAAAGATCTATTCTTTTATCTGTATTTTGTGTTAATTGTTAGTTATTGAATTAACCACACCTACACCAGAATCCCACAGAGCATTCGCTCATCTTACAATAGTACAATTCAAAAGGGTACTTGTAATTCTGTCAAATGACAGAAGAGTACTCGAACAAAATCGTATTGAAATTTGGAATATAAGACTTCTGAAATAAATGTCTTACCAGGGGCACTACATGTCGTAGGCGCGATCTCGTGGCGAGCACCGAACTACTCCCGCTGCTGCTGCCTAGCACCGGTGACTTTCCCCTTCTCCATATCGACCTTTTCTCCCAAGAAATTTTTTCTCTCGGCTTAAACAACTTTTGTTTTCTTGGTCGGAAAATACAAAAATACTTGCGTAAAAAAAATAGTACTTGTTCCGAGAAATTTTATTTTCTTTAACCAAAAAAATGCAATATTGCTACAAAAAAATAATGTCTCTTGCTCCAAAAAAAATATCTCTTACTTTAAGAACTATAAACTCTTGAAACAAGTGAAAATTTTTTGATTTAAGCGTAAAAATATGTTGACGTGAGAAAAAAAATTTTGATTCAAGATAAAAATTTGAAGATAATTGTTTACTTGGGGCAAGTAAATTTTTATTTTCCGAATAGATCAAAAAAAATTTCTTGAATCAAGAATATTTTCTTTGATTCAAGTTAACTGTTTTTTCTGTGCAGTAAAGTCACGATTTTCTTCTGGTCCTCAGGGATATTTAGAAGAAAATCAAGAGAAGGTTAAAAGGCGTGATAATCAGTAGAAGAAATCCGTCTGGGTAAATGTTTTGTGTATTAGCTAGTCCAAGCCTAAAGGATTTTCGAGGAACATAGTGTAATATCCAAATATCTAATGTTTATTATTTTATTTATCATCTCAATATATGAAATATAGTTATACACTGAAAAAAAAGTATAAGTCCCACGCTTATAAATTTAAGTGATATCGCAATACTTGGTATTGCGAATATACTTATACCAAATATAAGTCTCAACGCAATATTTTTAAGCGTATGACTTAAACGAGTTTAAGTCATACGCTTAAACCGAGTTTTAGCGCCACCGCAAAACTCATATAAGCACTACACTCAAATCCTTACACTTATAAATTGACAGAATTAGAAAAGAAAGGTTATGGAAATAAATATTGCTATATTTATTTAAAAATGAAATTTATTTAAAAATTAATAAATAATTAATAATAATTATAATTGTAATATAAGTCACAGAGTATTAACCCTAGATGTGACAAGGTATATTAATACTCATATAATTAGTTTTTAAAATATTTACAGATAAAATAATAATTTTAATAATGGTTAGATCGTACAATTATTAATGATTTATCAGAATCAGAATCAGAAAGGAATCCATAAATGATTATTTTTAATTCCAATTATGTAATTAATCTTTTGAATGCTCTTAAGAACGATGTATAGGTTAAAGCAGGTTAAAGGTATAATATAAACACGGGGAAAAAAGATGCGACATACGCGCTGAGTCTTACTTTTCTTACTATACTCTCTGGACTTGCTATAGTATCGTACGGAAAATATAAGTCACTCACTTAAACAGAGTATTGCGATAATACTTAAACTTTTTATATTATATCCGCAATACCAATTCATTAAAAAAGAGTATATCAATAGGACTTAAACTTTTTTTTCAGTGTAGCTATTCAATTATTCACTTTATTACAAACAAGTAAATAATGTATCCACTATAGAATGACTAACATTATTTGAATTATCGTTACAAACATTAATTGACGAGGTACTTATATTATTGTTTCCACTCAAAGTACTGTCAAAACTGTTGTTAACCATTTTTTCCCAACATATTTTTGAAAAACTTCTGTTCAATTGACATTTTCCAAGCAAAACAATACTATCCATGTAACTTTTATTCATGGTCATATTTCTTATTACCTTCATTTTTTCGAGGTCATAATTTTGTCAAATGACACCAGGAACTGAATCACAGAAAAAATCCAACAAACAAACAAACGGATGCTATTAAACAAAATAACTCTAAGGTAAATATATATCCAAGGATAAAAATAAATTTGACTTCCATGCATAAAATACCGATAATTATATATTTATAATGAATAATAATAATAATTATGTGACTTAGCATTATTTTATGATTCTCGTTCGATGACATTACATCTTTTTAAATGTTTCCATTCATACATTATTAAAAAAATTAAATTTATTACGTAAGCGCACTACGAAAATTTTTTAATAAAAAGTCAATGTTGGCGCTGATTCTTCCAGTTCTTGTTCAAATTTATTCAACGATGGATCGTTGTAATAAAAAAAATATTTTAAAAACATTCATTATTATTATAACATTTTTATTCATTCCTGCTGAAGTAAACTGCGATATTATTCCTTTAATCAATTTATCTGCTGGTGATGTTATTAATAGGATCGATTTGAAAAACGACACTTGCGAAGTCGTCGGTAAACTATTCGATGACAATATGATGTCAAAGTATGTTGAAAGAAATAATACGCTACATAATTCATGGAGGATAGATGACGGGGATAGTGTATTTTATTATTGCATCTCATACTCTCACAGAAAAGCATCTGATTTCGACCCGAAAATTAAAGTTATTAATGAAAGACAGAAAATTATTGATCGAAGTTACAATTTACTGGGTATTAATGGAAGTTATGCTGTTAATCAAAATTATACCTGCGTGAGAACTAAAACTTGTCGTGTCAAAGGTAGAGAAACGGTTACGATTAATTTGATGAACGGACATAATGTACCGAAAGATGTCAAGCAATTAGCTAATGAAACAGGAGTTTTCAAAATGAGAAGAGAGGGGAAAACGCACTACGTTTCGTCTATTCTGAAAGGTTACTGTTTATATCAGGTAAGATGTTATTAATTTTGATCAGTTTCGGGGATTATGTATAAGACAACTTGAGGTTGAATAAGAGACAATGAAATTCCTACGTTTGAGGTGCACGTATAAAAATGCTGGTCCCGGGAAAAAAAAATTTAGATCTATTCAGATCAAATTAGATCTGATGTTTCAGATCTTAACAGATCTGCATTTTGGCCAGATCTGTTAAGATCAATTTAGATCTACTCTGATCAGAATAGATCTGCTTGGATCTAAACAGATCAAGGTAAATGAAAAAAATTCTTAAATCTGCTCAGATCAAATTTGAACTATTTCGCTAGATCTAAATAGATCTGTTTTTTATCTTTATCCTAATAAAAATTGATATGTCTGATTAAAAATATATTAAATATATCACAATAATATAAAATATATAAGATTGAAGCCATTTAAATTAAAAGTAAACGTTTCATGTTCCATATGAGATCTGCTTTATCTTCTCCTTTGAACGATGCAATTCAAATTTAACTTAGTAAAGATTCATATTCAAGATCACTCTTCTCCAAACAATACAAATCAACATATAATTAAGAAGATACCAATTCAAATAACGATAGACTTTTTAGAATTATCAAAATTTAGGTGAATGTGTCAAAATTCAGCTAGTTAAACTTATAATTATAATATAATATGAAGATATATTTCTTTATAATCTGCACAGATCTAATCTGATCAGAGCCGATCTGAACTTTTTTTTCCGAGAAAAAGTTATATCAGCTCAGATCTGCTTTGATCCGTACAGATCCAACTAGATCTATTTATATTTGCTTCATAAATTGATCGTTTAATCAATGTTGATCTATTTTGATCTGATTAGATCTAGGTTGATCTAACTTGATCTAGGTTGATCTGACTGGATTAGATTTGATCAGGGTAAATCTGGACTATTTTTCCCCAAAGAAAAATGTCATATCTGATCAGATCTAGTTTGATTTGAACAGATCAAATCAGATCTACTCTGATCTGGATTCAGTATAAATTATGATCAAATTTGATCTGAGCTGACCTAATTTGATCAGAACAGATCTAAATTTTTTTTCTCGGGGTAGCAGTTCTATTTACTATTCAACGAGGGTAAACATTTTTAGACTCAGTAGATACTCATTTTGTAACAGTGCCACCTGCAACTTTTTTACCCTACTATGTGGTTGTATTAGCTCCACAATTGTAGCTACTTTCGTCCGTGGTGTGTATACTACTTTTCACAAGATTTAAACATGGAAGATTATATTTTATCGCCATACCTGTGCTAAAGGATTAAATTTCAACCTAGTCTAGGGGAAGGAAGTCTGACCTTTTCTCTTACGAGAGAATGAATGTATGAAAAATTAGTCCATGCGTCGTTTCTTCTAGATAAAAAGGCATTAATTAAAACTTCCATGTCTAAATTAGGTGAAAAATAATATACACATCAAAAAGGAAGCTATAAATTTAATTTGCCTCTATTTTTCACGATTTTTTAGAATTTAAAATATGAATTTTTATTACAGCTTCTGATTTTTGAAGTTCCTGAGTCATCGACCAGACCCCTCGATGCTGGCAAAGACAGTCCTGTTTACATGAGTCAAGTTTACGTACAGAATAACAACAAAACACTGGAAACCTGGATCAGCAGTTATTTGAACGACGCACATCAAACATTATACAATATAAGTCCCGAAAATAAAGGGACGATATTCAACCAAATCCATAATGAGACTATCATTGATCTTAAATTGGAACCACTTCCGGCATTGCCACCGCAATAACATAAGAAAATATTTGGAAAAAAAAATTTAACAGGATTCTATATACATTCTTAGCGGATCCGAATTACGGTGAATTACCACAAAATACCGTATTTCACTGCATAATTGCCACATTTTACGGTAATTGGCGGCAAATTACGGAAAACTGCAACAATTTGCGGTAAAATACCAGACTTCGACCGAAAAATACCGTAATTTACCGCGAATTACCGTAAGTTACCGCAAAAATGGTGTATTGGAACGTGAAATACCGTACTTTTCCTAAAATAACGCAATTTGCAAAAAAATACCGTAATCTACCATAATGCGAATCCGCCAGGGATATTTACTCGAGTGAAAAAAGAGAACTTTCCTGGTTCGATATTTTATGCTCAAAGGTAGGAACCCTTCTCATATCAAGTTTTTTGATTGGATAATTGTATTGTTGTTAACGAATGAAAAAACAATTGTTTATATAAAAAAAATTACAAAATTAGTTTATTACATTAGTCGTTTTTACAATGAAATAGATTATATAGCGAATAAATGTTTTTTTTTCAATAATTCCTGTTTGATGATTTAGTCTTAAATTTTTATGTAATGAATGTATGGAATAATTTTTTTTATAACGATATTCATTTTGTATAATGGTCTCATTATCATAAAACTACTGATTCAAAAAAATATTTTATTTGTGTGTTATCTATTAGAATATTAAATTATTTCATTCTTCCGGTACAATCAATTAATCAAAGAATCAAAATATTTAACCCTAGCTGTATAAGTGAAATTTAATTAGAAGTAATCGATGTACCCTGGTTAAAAAAGAGAATTAAAGAGGATTAAAAATGAATTGAATCCTTTTTCATTCTCTTCAGAGAATTAAATAGAATTAAGGAGAATTCATATTTTGAAATTTTTAATATTTTTAAATTCTCTTCAGAGGATTAAATAGAATTAAGGAGAATTCATATTTTGAAATTTTTAGTACTTTTAAATTCTCTTTAGAGAATTAAATAGAATTAAGGAGAATTCATATTTTGAAATTTTTAATATTTTTAAATTCTCTTCAGAGGATTAACTAGAATTAAGGAGAATTCATATTTTGAAATTTTTAATACTTTTAAATTCTCTTCAGAGAATTAAATAGAATTGAGGAGAATTCATATTTTGAAATTTTTAATACTTTTAAATTCTCTTCAGAGAATAAATAGAATTGAGGAGAATTCATATTTTAAAATTTTTAATACTTTTAAATTCTCTTCAGAGAATTAAATCGAATTGAGGAGAATTCATATTTTGAAATTTTTAATGCTTTTTAATTCTCTTCATATTAATCGAAAAGAATAAAGAACTATTCTCAAGAAAAATATAGAGAGCCCGAACTGGGATGGATATCCCGAATTGTCCATGGGGAAGACCACTGGTTATACCAAAAATAATATATTATCTATACCAGATATATATATATAGGACGTGGTGCAGGGTATGCTGCGCCACTACCAGTAGGTACTTCCCACTCTGCTACGCAAAGTTCACTTGATAGCAGTAGAGTGAAGACTGACGATTAAGGTCCGCTGCATTTGCTTTTAACACTTCTACTATAATTATAATTCTAACTCGAGTTTTCATCAGATTTCGACGTTTTGAGGTCCTAGAAAGCTATGTGTGTGTGTGTGTGTGTGTGTGTGTGTGTGTGTGTGTGTGTGTATGTGTGTGTGTGTGTGTGTGTGTGTGTGTGTGTGTGTGTGTGTGTGTGTGTATGTGTGTGTGTGTGTGTGTGTGTGTGTGTGTGTGTGTGTGTGTGTGTGTGTGTGTGTGTGTGTGTGTGTGTGTGTGTGTGTGTGTGTGTGTGTGTGTGTGTGTGTGTGTGTGTGTGTGTGTGTGTGTGTGTGTGTGTGTGTGTGTGTGTGTGTGTGTGTGTGTGTGTGTGTAAACTCTTTCTAACTTTTTAACTAATGAATCGATTTGGATGGTTGAGGTGGCAATCAAAAGAGCTTGTTGACCCTCAACGTTCCTGAAAATTTCAGATCATTTGATCAAGTAGACTCGAAAATATTGGCGAATTAAGAAAAAAAAAAATTTTTTTTTTAGTTTTTTAGTGATTTCTCAGAAACGACTTAAACGATCGACTTCAAAATCTAGTCAGTTCTAGACTTTTATAAGAGGCGCCGAATGCCACCTCAACCATTTCAATCGGTTAATTTGTTCGAGAAATATCGTTGGCGAAAGAAATGATACGAATGTTTTTTTTCGATTATCTTTGAAGTGACTCATCCGATCAATTTCAAAATTTAATCAGCTCTAGAATTTAAGAAAACACGCCGATTGCCACCTCAAACGTCAAAATCGGTTGATTAGTTCAAAAGATATCGGCGCTGAAAAGTTAAAAAAATAACATTTTATGTAAAGTAAAATAAAATAAAAGAAATCCCCCATGAAAAAAGTTTACGAAAAAAATCTATGTTAACTCGAAAAAATTGTTTTTATAAAGTTAGGTCTAAGTAAAAGAAGTAATAATTGAATGCAATTTTATATAAGTTTATTTTTGACATTTTACGAAACTTTTCAAAATTTAATGCCAGTATTGCATCTAGTGTGAGATAATGTTTTGTAAAATTTTATAAAAATTTCACAATTTGAATCTAGTATGAAAAGTAACAATCTTTATATATAAAAACTAGCAGACCCGGCCACGCGTTGCTGTGGCTAAGGCTCTTGTCATATTAAACCGAATGGTGTGGCTCAATAAGTTACCCGGGAAAAAATGTTTTTATAAAATTTTACAAAATTTTAGTACTAACATTTTATAAAATTTTATAAAAATTTATAAAACTTTGTAAAATTTCATAAAATTGTACCAGGCCATTTTCAGTATAAAATTTTGTAAAATATTGTAAAATTTTGTAAAATTTTATAAAGTTTTATAAAATGATTTTTTTTTCCGGGATGGGTTACCTATCCAATTAATGTCCAATCTCGATGCTGCTTAACTTTTGTTATTGAAGAATCGTAGTCTGCTCCGCTCGTCTATTGGTCGCTTGTAGCTTAGGGAAATTCGTGGCTGTATTTGTGGTTACTCATGAATTCTTATCAGCCATATTTCATAGTATTAATTTATAATTATATATAAAAAAAAGATTCGAATAATTCAACTATCGATTGTTTAATGGACATAAAATTTTAAAATTAATTAAATTTATTGATTTTTAATAATTTATATTTTTGAATCAATGGCGAAACCTTTGAATTTTTCCTTGAGTAATGAAGAATTAATTTTAATTGCTAGTAGACAAAATAAAAGTTTAAAAACATTAAATTCAAAATTATCAAATTATGTAATATATATATAAATATGTAAGAGAAAGGGGTGGCGGGGGTAGGCAAAACGAGGTACTTCTAAAACTTTATATTAAAAATTTTTTTTTTTTTAAATCTATTATCACCATTCCAAAATTACTTTTGTTAATATAATTAAGCATTATTTTGAATTTTTTTTCGGTAAACTTTTTCAAGAATCGAGTGCCGGTCGAAAAATATTAAAGACTTTTGTATTATGATAAAAACTATTAAAAACTTTGTTATCTTCCTTTGCATCCAATAATTGTGTAAAATATAATTTTTCTTAATGTAAATAACAAAAAATTTTAATAAAATCAAACTTATTCAATATTCAGAATTTTTTTTTTTTTCTACATTTTTCTGGGGGTACCCTGTATATATTTAGGTAATCAATTATATTTTTTATAATATAATTTTCATATTTGTTTATCACCATATTTTGCCTGCAAAAATGAAATTTTTTTTTTTATGGCCATTGAAAATTTTGTCTATTTACTTTGAATTTCTAACAATTTTTATAATAATTTGTAATAAACTTTATAAAATTGTGTGAAATTTTATAAAATTTTACAAAATGCTACCCTACACTAGATGCAATAGTGACATCAAATTCTCTAAAGTTTTATGAAATATTATAAAATTTTATATTATTTTATAAAATTTCATACAATTATATATAAAATTTTATCTAATTATTCCTCCCCTTTTGAGATGTTACTTTATAAAATTGTATGAATTTGTATAAGATTTTATGAGATTGCATATAATTTTGTGAAATCGTATACAACTTTATAAAATTTAATAAAATTTCATCTAAATATTACTTCTCTTCTAAGGACTTACTTTATAAAATTGTATAAGATTGTATAAAAATTTATATAATTTTATGAAATTGTATGAAAGTTTATACAATTTTAAAAAACCTTATAAAATTTCGTACAATTATATAAAATTTTATCTAATTATGACTTCCCTTTTAAGATCTTACCATATAAAATTTTATAAAATTCTATGAAATTTTATAAAATTTCGCTGTACAGTCTTATAAAATTGTATAAAATTTTATATAATTTTATACAATTGTGTAAAACTTTATAAAATTTTATTCTATTTTATAAAATGTCATACAATTTTATAAAATTACATTCATCTGTTACGTTCCTTACTCAGAGCTTACTTTATAAAATTTTATTGAATTTTATAAAATTTTATAAGATTTTATTTAGAAATTTATGAATATTGTTGTACATTAATAGAAAATTTATATTGACTCAAGAAATATTCTCTTGAGCCAAGAATTTATGTTTGAAGAGAGCCAATTTTCTTGCTTTAAGAAATTCTTGTCGTGATTTAGATTTTTTTTCGATCTAAAGATTTTATATCTTCGATGGATAATTCTCGTGCCTTGACCCGAAACTATATTATCTGGAATCGCTATTATCAAATTCTCCAAACAAGACCACTTGTTTTCAACTAAAAATGTCATATTATTGTCTTAAAGAGTTTAAATTTTTGGTTCAAGTAGTAGTACCTTGATGAAAGATGTTTTCAAAGTAATGAAAAAGAAAATTTTTTTTTAAATTAATTTTTACTTTAACATATATAAAGTACAATTTTTGATTTTTAAAATAAGAAACAGTTATTTTTTTAAGCCGAGTAAATCAATATCTTGATTTGAAAATCACGCCGTTCTCGAAACAAGTCGGTATATAATGTCTTAAACCTACATATTAATCCAAGAGCAAGAAATTCTCAAGCGAAATATATTATCAGTATTTTGTTTCAAAACAAAAAAATAAAGAATAAAATTCTCAAACGATGAATTTTTTCTCTATCTTTAAGAATTTCAATTTTTCGGTTCAATAACTTATTTCTTGAATCAAAAAAATTTTTTATTTTGAAGCAAGAACCACATTTTGAAGAAAAAATTTTTCTTAAATCAAGATAGTTTTTCTATCAGTGTATTCATATTTTTGTAAATTATTAAATGTCATTTATTTTTACACAGGGGTTTGCCGCACCAGCTGATATTGAATCATTTTTTAAAGAGGTGTTAGACGACTTATCTGATCCTAAATCAATATTAGAGGATGCAATCGGTATCAATACATTTGAATCAAAACTTACGAGTCGAGTTGCCAGTGATTTTGCA
The DNA here is from genome assembly GCF_029852145.1 of Microplitis mediator. Lineage (NCBI taxonomy): Eukaryota > Metazoa > Arthropoda > Insecta > Hymenoptera > Braconidae > Microplitis > Microplitis mediator. The sequence goes on along the minus strand of NC_079977.1, from coordinate 19,643,412 downwards.
GACTTCATAATGGGACTCTTAAAAAAAGCGTAGTACGTTGATTTTTATTAAATGGAGGCAGTTAAGGATACATCGATTACTTCTAATTAAATTTCACTTTTAGCCCTAGCTGTATAAGCTAGGGTTAAATATTTTGATTCTTTGATTAATTGATTGTACCGGAAGAATGATATAATTTAAGATTCTAATAGATAACACACAAATAAAATATTCTTTTGAATCAGTAGTTTTATGATAATGAGACCATTATACAAAATGAATATCGTTATAAAAAAAATTATTCCATACATTCATTACATAAAAATTTAAGACTAAATCATCAAACAGGAATTATTGAAAAAAAAACATTCATTCGCTATATAATCTATTTCATTGTAAAAACGACTAATGTAATAAACTAATTTTGTAATTTTTTTTATATAAACAATTGTTTTTTCATTCGTTAACAACAATACAATTATCCAATCAAAAAACTTGATATGAGAATCCAGCTGAAGTTCTCATGTGGATTCTCATAGGGCGCTTTCGGATGGACTCCCGAATGGTTTCCTATATTATAGGAATCCAGGATAGATCCCTTCACTAATTCCTACTTTATTACCCACCCGAGTTGAATTATCGAGTGTAACTCCAACGTCTCGGATGTTGCAAATGTTAAATCCATCTTGTCAACACCTTTCAGCTTTTGTAACCATTGACTGCAAGTTTCTCAGAAAGTTTTCGACAGATTGCAGCGGTAGATTGTCGCCAAATTTCTGGAAAACTTGGAAACAATTTGCAGTCAACAGTCACAAAAGCTGAAAGTTGTCGACAACTCATCGTCAAGTTGGTCGCAACTTATGTACACCAACTTTCTGATCAGAAACTCTGGTTATCGGGGGAAATATTTACAATGAGTTTTGAGGTAAGTATCGATTATAAAGTACAAAGATAATACGTCAATTTTGTAGTATGAAAGACTTGACATCAATACATCGACTTTCGATACTCGTGTATTATTTATCGCTTAAATTTGACGCTAAACGCTATAAGTTATCGCTACATTTTTTCTGGATGGCGCACAAGTTAAATTCTCATCACGTGACAGAATTTGACGCTAAAAAGCAGCGTCAAACGTCAGCATGAAAAAGCACCTATAGAGTTGGCGTGAATACGAGTGAGACACTAGAGAAAGCACGTGTAACGGAAGATTAAACACCAAAACGAATAATTTTTCACTACCACAATAGATAAACTTATCTATTTTAGACCACCTGCTTCGAGGAAATTGATTTCATAACAATGAACCATTTCGGATTTTCACTGTACTGAAAATCTTACGTTTAATTTACGTTTTTTTATATTTACAAAATGAAATTCATGTTTGTAATGCTTTTAAAACATGGATTTTACATTTGCAACGTCCGAGACGTTGGAGTTACACTCGACACGCTCGAGGCGCTGGAGTTACACTCGATATTTCGACTCGGTCATCTCCTTAAACTTTTTACAGTTAAATAATATTAAAATAGAGTAATTTGTATTTGAAAAAGGGATTTATCAAAAATTAAGCGAATATTAGCATATGTTCATTCATCGTATCGTTTTTTCACAGGTTCTTGTTTTCGAGAATCCTAAGGCATCAACCGAAGTCTTCGATGTCTCGAAATAAAATCCAGTACAGTTTGGTCGAATTTTAGTATCGAACGACAATACAACACTTGAAACCTAGGTCAATGATTATTTGAGCAACGCACATCAATCATTACGCAATCGAAATTCCAACAATAGAAACGTAATGTTCAAACAATTCAATAATGTGGCCATCATTGAGCTGGAATTAAAATCACTTCCGGCATTGTCACCCTAATAAAACTAGAAACTATTAAAAATTAAATAAATTAACAGGATTCTATATAGAATTACCCGAGGTTACATATACTTTTATGGAAATATACGCAAGAATAGCGTTTCCTATGATTATATAGAATTATTTACAATTTCATGAATTTATTTTTGAAACTTTATGTATCAAATCTTTTATGAATTTGCTAACATAATAAAAGAAAGCGTTTTCGACCACTCGACCTCCTGTAACCCAAGACTCTGATTGAATGGGTATAATTTTTCGTTGGCTATTTTAATTACGCACAATGTGACGCCTCTATCCTAAATATATATATATCAATATATATATATATATATGGAGCCCTGGGAATCACTGGATTTAATAATTATAAGCAACTGGATTTTTCTCGGTCAAAAGTTGATGAGATTTTGAAATTAATTGGTCAAGTCGTTTTGATGTTAATCAAAAATAAATTTCGAAAATCTTATTTTCTAAATCATTCAAAATTCAGGCTTGCTAATATCTTTTGAATATATAGTAATCTCACGATTTTCTTCTGGCCCTCGGGGATGTTTAGAAGAAAATCAAGAGAAGATTAGAAGACGTGGTAATCAGTGGTAGGATTCCATCTTTGTAACTTGGATTATAATCCAAGCCTAAAGGATCTTCAAGGAACATAGTGTAACATCCTAAATATCTAATGTTTATTATTTCATTCATAATATCAATATATGAAATATAGTTATAGCTATTTTAATGATTCAATATTGTTAATAACAGTTCTTAGTACATGTTCAATTACTCATTTCATTACCCGCATGAAAATAACATATATTTTGATTATATATAAAAAAATATACCGTAAATATATAATTTTATAAAACGGCAAAAATGTATGTATAATAAAATATAATATTCATATAAATTCAAAGTTATACTTTGATTTATAATTTAAATTATAAAAAAATATATACATATTTTCATAATATGTAATATAATTATAAAATATAATTTTTAACTTATAAAATTCATTATAAATTTACATATATTGGAATGATATACAATAGAATATATTTTTTTATATATTAAATATTATATTGTTAAATATATTTTTTTATATAATTGACGTTGGAGAATCTCAAGATATTGAATTGTATATTGTATTATATAATACATTATATATCTAAAAATATAAAATAAAATATGAAAAATAAAGACTTTCAGTTTGACGATGATTGTGAGTATCAATGAAAATATATTTTATTCGAGTAAATTAAGTATGTAGATTGAACTTGAAAGGAAGTTTGTAGAGAGAGTCGTTATGACTATAAATTTTCATTTATATGATTAATTTTTAATATAAAAAAATAATTACTCAAAATAAAATGAGTTTTAGAGGATACCGAAAGAGCATTCATGGAACTGAAAATTTTTCAAAGCACAAAAGTGTCATGTATATCTTTTAATATATACAAGCTTAGATACGAGCATTATGTATTATATTATACTGTTAATAATATAATTTGAATTATAAAATCATAATATATATAAACCTATAAATTGATACTATATAATGACATATATTTTTTTTATATAATCTAATATTATATGGAGTTTTTATAATGATAATATATGCCAAAATATAAAATTATATATTATATTGATATACTTCTAAAATATAAAATTTTATATTGAAAACGGCAAAAAAGTAGTTATTTTTAAATATATAATTATTTATATTCTAAATTATACTATAATATAATAAATATTATATTATCTGATATAATTTCAGAGTATAAGTTTTTTTCATGCGGGTATAAACAAGTAAACAATGTATCCGCTATAAATTACTAACATTTACTAACATTATTTGAATTATCGTTACAAACATTAATTGACGAGGTACTTATATTATTGCTTTCATTTAAAGTACTGTCAAAACTATTGTTTACCATTTTGTTCTAACAAATTTTTTAACAACTTCTGTTCAATTGACACTTTCCAAGCAAAAGAATAATATCCATCTAATTTTTATTCATGGTCATATTTCTTATTACCTTCATTTTTTCGAGGTCATAATTTTGTCAAATGACACCAGGAACTGAATCACAGAAAAAAAAACAACAAACAAACAAAAGGATACTATTAAACAAAATAACTCTAAGGTAAATATATATCCAAGGATAAAAATAAATTTGACTTCCATGCATAAAATACCGATAATTATATATTTATAATGAATAATAATAATAATTATGTGACTTAGCATTATTTTATGATTCTCGTTCGATGACATTACATTTTTTTAAATGTTTCCATTCATACATTATTAAAAAAATTAAATTTATTACGTAAGCGCACTATGAAAATTTCTTAATAAAAAGTCAATGTTGGCGCTGATTCATTCAGTTCTTGTTCAAATTTATTCAACGATGGATCGTTGTAATAAAAAAAATATTTTAAAAACATTCATTATTATTATAACATTTTTATTCATTCCTGCTGAAGTAAACTGCGATATTATTCCTTTAATCAATTTATCTGCTGGCGATGTTATTAATGGGATCGATTTGAAAAACGACACTTGCGAAATCGTCGGTAAACTATTCGATGACAATATGATGTCAAAGTATGTTGAAAGAGATAATACACTAGGTAATTCATTGGAGATAGATGACGAGAAAAGTGTATTTTATCATTGCATCTCATACTCTCGCGGAAAACAATCTGATTTCAACACAAAAATTAAAGTTATTAATGAAAGACAGAAAATTATTAATCGAAGTGACTATTTGAATAGAAATTTTCTGGGTATTAATGGAAGTTATGCTGTTAATAAAAATTATACCTGCGTGAAAACTAAAACTTGTCGTGTCAAAGGTAGAGAAACGGTTACGATTAATTTGATGAACGGACATAATGTACCGGAAGATGTCAAGCAATTAGCTAATGAAACAGGAGTTTTCAAAATGAGAAGAGAGAAAAAAACATACTATGTTTCGTCTATTCTGAAAGGTTACTGTTTATATCAGGTAAGATGTTGATAATTTTGATCAGTTTCGGAGATTATGTCTAAGACATTTTGAGGTTGAATAAGAGACAATGAAATTCCTACGTTTGAGGTGCACGTATAAAAATGCTGTAGTTAAATTTATCACATTAAACTAGTAACAATTGAATTACATTTTGTAGTCGACATATTGACAAATGGAGTAGCATAAATGACACTGTATAAGATTAATCTTTACTGTAGTAGTTTTATTGACTATTTAACCGGGGTAAAAATTTTTAGACTCAGTAAATATTCAATGTAGTGTTGCTATTTCTGGAGTAAACAATATCACATAGTTTGTACAATCTACTCCAATGTGGAGTATGATGACTGACAATCGAAAACAACAGCGCCACCTGCAACTTTTTTACCCCACTGTGTGATTGTACTAGCTCCACAATCGTAGCTACTTTTGTCTGTGGTATGTTTACTATTTTTCACAAGATTTAAACATGGAAGATTATATTTTATCGCCATACCTGCGCTAAAGGTTTAAATTTCAACCTACTCTAGGGGAAGGAAGTCAGACATTTTCTCTAACGAGAGAATGAATGTATGAAAGAATTAGTCCATGCGTCATTTCTTTTACATAGAGAGACATTAATTAAAACTTTCATGTCCAGATTTAGTGAAAAATAATATACACATCAAGAAGGAAGCTATAAATTGCAAATAAACATTTTTTAGTAAAACACGAACATTAAAACGGATGATCTTTGACTTTCAAAATCTTTTTTATCATTTGCATTGTCTCTACTTTTCAAGATTTTTTAGAATTTCAAATATAAATTTTTATTACAGCTTCTGATTTTCAAAGTTCCTGAGTCACCGACGAGACGCGTAGATGCCGAAAAAGACAATCCTGTTTACATTAGTAAAATTTATGTACCGAATAACAACAAAACACTTGAAACCTGGATCAGCAATTATTTGAACGACGCACATCAAACATTATACAATATAAGTCCCGAAAATAAAAAGACGATATTCAACCAAATCCATAATGAGACTGTCATTGATCTTAAATTAGAACTACTTCCGGCATTGCCACCGCAATAACATTAGAAACTATTCGGAGAAAAATAATTTAGCACGATTCTATATACATTCTTAGCGAATCCAAATTACGGTGAATTACCACAAAATACCGTATTTCACGTTATAGTGGTCACATTTTACGTTAATTGGCGGCATACTACGGAACAGTGCAACAATTTGCGGTATTTCACCGCTATTTCACCACAAATTTGCGGTAAAATACCAGACTTCCCCGAGTCAAAATTAAAAAGGTGATTTGAGCCTCAAAATCCTACATGAGGGTAAGGAGGTTCAAATCATCTTTTTAGAATATGAAGATCCATGCATTAAAAAGGTAATTTGAACCTAAACGTGGTAACTTTGTCCGCTTTTACCAAGTTTAGGTTCAAATCATCTTTTTAAAAAGGTAAAATAAGCCTCCAGAGCCTAAATTTATAGATCGAGTAAGACCCTCATCGGATCGCGTACAATTGGTAAAGAATCAGAAGGGAAAAGGGGGCCACTAATTAGAAATGGCTGCCATGATCGAAAAAAATTTGAAATTTAAAAATTCCAAAACTAATTTCTTAGCAATAAATGTTTTGTTGTCAGTTAAAAAATAACAAAATTTAAAATGTTAATAATAATAGGTAAACTTATATGAGTAGGCGTTCGAATAGAATAGTACTATGTCATTCGAAATTCGAATTGAATAATTAGAGCCTTTGACTTATTAGTATATGATCAATTGATTATTTTACGTGAACAATAAATACAAACGAAGTACTGGAAAACGGAAACTGCCGAAGAATTTGAAAAAAACTGATGAAAAATAATCTGCTGCCGCCGGGATTCGAAACCACGACCTTACGAATATGAAGCACAACTACTGCCGCACTGCTACTCGGTCGCTCACGATCAGTTGGAAATATCTTTATGTATAACAATAATATCATGCTAAAGAATTGAGCTCATTCGAAGTTACAGATTAAAAGTATGGTAGGCCATGGAGGGTTAAAACAACATTTTAAAAAGGTGATTTACTCCTTCATACGCTACTTTTAGGACATCGAGGACTTAAATAACATATTACATTCAGCGGCAAGTGCAACATCAAAAGAACTGAGGCTTTGGAGGCTCAAACTACTGTTTTAATTTTGACTCGGGTCGACCGAAAAATACCGCACTTTAACAGAAGAATACCGTAATTTACCGCGAATTACCGTAAGTTACCGTAAAAATGGTGTATTGAAACGTGAAATACCGTACTTTACCTAAAATAACGGAATTTGCAGAAAAATACCGTAATCTACCGTAATGCGGATCCACCAGGTATATTTACTCGAGTAAAAGAAGAGAACATTCTTGCATAGATCATGTAAGAAACTCATATCCTCAATTAAGTTCTATACATAACTTACAGGAATTGTATTCAGTTCAACTTAGTCCCTAAAGGAATTTTATAAGAGACAGATATCTTATAATATCCTTACAGAAATCCTATGAGTAACTTATAGGAGTTCTATACTTTCCTCAAATATAAATATTGTATTTACTGAAGTTTAATAAATACTGTTTACAAAAACTTCTCAACATTTTATTGATCTTTTTTAAGGTTCTACGTATAGCTTCGTACTCTCTTAAAATGAACCAGTGAAATTTCACTGATTCTCCAGTGAAATCCACTGGTTCAACCATTGAATTGAGCGATCACTGGTTCAACCAGTGAAATCCACTGATTCAACCAGTGGACTAAGATGATAGCTTGGCTCACTGGTTGAACCAGTGATACGCCGGTGTACTACATAAATATAAATAAAATAGGTTAGATTAATTTTATTTTATTATAAACGTTTACTTAAAAACAAAGTGAACTAAAAGAGTCTTAATAACAATTATATTTAATTAAAAATTATTTAGTAATAAAATAAATAATATTTATTAGGATTTATAATAATTTAATTTGTTTCCATGTTCAATGGGCTTTTTATATTGTTCAATTTTAAAATTATGTCATTCATTTTTGAGGTTAGCTCCAAGCTGTTGAAATTACTCCAAAGTTATTTATTTTTAATCTCTGTAAAAATTGTGTCATATAATTATTATTGTTATATAAAAGTTAGTTGAAATATTACATGAAGATAATCAATAAATATTACTTACTTATTGACACAATAATATACTTAAAATACTCATATACAGAATGCTGCTGTACCCACGCGCTTACATATTTTTAGTTCACTGGTTAAAACCAGTGAGCGCGACGTTCACTGATTCAACCATTGAAATTCCACTGATTCAACCAGTGAACTTTTAGTCACTGGTTAAACCATTGAATTTCACTGGTTGAATCAGTGGAATTTCACTGGTTCCCTTTCAGAGAGTGCTTTACACTTATAAGTATTTACAATCCATAGGATTACTTGAATCAAATAAACAAATTGAAACATCCTACATAAATAATGCACCAAATATGATCAAATTTCATCACATTTGTGTTTTATATAAGAACTGTTTTTCCTGGGTAATTAAAACGTATACGCACACTGGATACTATTTAGTGTTTTCTTTAATTTTATATCTTTTATTTGTAGGGGAAGGGGGGGGGGGCAAAACGGGCCCCCTAAAATTTTGGATGCCTCGAAATATTAGGGGGCAAAATGGGCCCCCAAAGTTTTGAACATGAAAAGTGTTTGGGGCGGGGAAGGGGCAAAATGGGACATTGAGGCAAAATGGTTCCCTCAAAATTTTTAACCTAAAAAGTGTTGGGGGGAGGGGGTAAAATGGGCTGTCTAGACTTTGAAAACCTACGAATATTTTTTAGCCAAACGGGTTCCTAAAATTTTTTTAACAGATATGATTAAAGAATTATGATAAGAGGCAAATTAGGTCACGAGTTCAACAGCATTACTAACTATTATTTTATTCAAAAACAATTTATTCTATATAATCGAAAATAATTAAAATATAAGCAATCAAGTAATGAAATTAAGTTATTTTTTGTTACGAAGATTCGATAAGGATTTCTTCCACCATTGAAAAGTAGATTTTGGAGGGTATTTTTAGATTCCCTGGCGGTTTTGAATCACCCTGGAAACAGCCTGGAAACACCCTGGGAGTGGAAACACGGTGGAATCACGGTGGTTCCAGGGTGGTTACACGGTGGGTTTGTTCCATTTTATCATCCTGATTCCACGGTGGTTACACGGTGTACCCACCGAGATTCCATGGTGTATCCACGGTGATTACAAGGTGTACGTGGCACCACAAGGTGATTCAAAACCACCAGGGTTCCTACCGACTGTCAAATTACCCTACGTTTGGTTAAAGTAGGAAAAACTCCTAAAGTTAGGTCAAATTTACAGTTCTGCTCAGTTCATCTTACCTTAATGCTTGAATGTAATTTTACCCTCGATACCCTCATATAACTATGATTCGAGCCTCAATAACATAATTCAGAATATAGAGGGTAAATCCACACTACAAATTTTTACTTGGGATAAGGCTGGACATTAACCACAGGAAAGTTCAAAGAACCCACCCTATTGACGCGTAGTGTCTAACCACAACCACCACGAGTCCATAAATTTGTGGGTCCAACACTCACTCCAACCATCTCCGAAAGTAAAAAGACTCTGGTCAAATGGACTTGGAGAGGCCCTTGAGGCACTAGTGTCCTGCACTGGTGAACTGGTCGCTTCGAGATAACATGGTAACCGTTCAGTTGCGAACAAGCTATTAATTAATGTAACGGGGCCGTTAAGCCCACCTCCGTTTAACGGGAGGCCGATACCTCGCCCTTTTGGGCATACTCGCGCTGCGAAATCCCTATTGTATATACTGAATCCACCATATATTATAATAGCGAAATATGAGCATAAGCTCACATTAACTTACCCATTAGGCATGCATTGCATGTGGGTGTCTCACCAACAGCCACCGCGAGACGGACCTCATTTGGACCCAAACACTCCTCCCATCTCAGGAAATAGAGAGACTCTGGTCGAAGTGGGGCTTGGAATGGACCCCCCATGGTACCAGACTTCAGCTCTGGTGAACTGCTTGCATAGGAGTGGTGGAGAGCAAGTTCTTCGCCAACCCATACGGGCTTCCTCCACTTAGGAATATAATCACCAAGATCTCAGAACACGCCATTATTAACACTTGCCCTCATCCATCACTTAGTGATCTCTAATCTGCGAGCTTTTTGTGGCCGCCATGATGTTTTAAGGCACAAAATGGCGGGGGTTATCCACTCGCAAGAGTTACCCACTCGCCAGCGAACAAGCTATTATCCACTTGTCTCTGATGAATTTTCTACTCTTTGAGCTTAGTCTCTTTGATTTTATGAGACAAATCAGAGATGGATCCCTTGTTCGCCATTTTTAACGTAAATATACTATGACTTCATAAAAATACAGCAATTACATCGCAAATCATCACAAACTTACCATAATTTTCCGGTAATCAGGATCCACCAGGGAAGAACAAAAAAATTAGTTCTTTTATCCCTGATTATTAGCTAAATAAATTTTAATAGTTAGATACTTTCTAAAACATTAAGTTTCGGATTAAAAAAATAATAAACAATTATTTGATGCACAACTAATTTATTTATCTACATAAATAATTATTTATAATACAATTATTTTTTTTATAACCACTAAAAAATCCAAAAGATAAATAATATTTATAACCACTAAAGAACTACTAAATAACCCACAAAACCCATAAGATATAATAGTATAGTAATTATTGACATCGTCAACATGAATGAAATAAAAACAAGAATTAATCAAAAACTAACGACCAATTCCAAGTATACCAGGTGCTCCAGGTAATTCGTGGGAAAATGAGCCTTCAATGTTGATGGTTGCACACGGATCCTTGTCAGGTTCATAAAATACAACCTGAGTCAAAAAGTTACCACTTGGTATACCTGGTATTAGTGGATTATATGGGATTTGAAATTCTCTTATTTCATAATCATTACCTTGTAAATAAATAAATAAATATAATAATCGTAGGTTATATAACGTGCGTGAGTTGTGACGATTGAAACCCGAGTGGGAGGCGAGGTTGTCAACACAACAAGCATCTTATCCGGGAATGTACCTGATACCCTAATAGCTAAGTTGACAGTATCGTGGTGACAACCTATTACCGTATTTTTTCGTTAAGTTGAATGCGATAAGTTGGCGACCAATAAGTTAACGGACAGTTGTGGCAAAATTTCTGTGTCAACTTGGTGACAAGTTGTGGCAGTAGATTGTCGCCAACTTTATGAAGGTATATATTGTAGTCCATAGGGTTAAAAGTTATAAGTCCGTAGAACTAAGTAAGTTGCCAAAAATATCTTGCTAAGTTTTCAATCTGAACACTTGGCAGATACTAAGCAACTAAGATTGTGCAGTCATTTTGCTTAGCATTATTCATATAGTATAGACTGGAATGCTAGTAAGTATGTCCAAGCAAAAACGTGCTATGCTCAAAAATAAAAATTTTTGACACTGATTGACTTATTCAGTTTTGTAAGAATTTAATTGGTCTAAACATGTCCAAAGTGTAACCGTGCCGTCAAGCTGTCCTCAAGTTGATCGCGACTAACATAACTGGTAGTAACTATCTGACGAGCTACGCTTGTCATCATGGTATGCCCTTTAGTTTTTGTAAGAAATATTCGAAAAAAAAGACAGTGAATGCCTAATATAGTCACAGCTCGTACAAATAGGTAGCTTTATTATCAGCTAGGTCATATTTGATATTTTTAGCTACAATACTGTGCGCTGAATGGCGTAAATTTCGAGTGTGTCTTACCCTAGCAGACCTGAGTTACCGTAAATTCATGGTATTTTTACCGTAAATCTACCGTAGAATACCGTAAAATTCGAGTATATTTACCGTTAATTACGGTAAATCCACCGTAAATTACGGTAAACCCACCGTAAATTGCGGTAAATCCACCGTAATTTACGGTAAATCGGTACTTTACAGTGGATTACCGTAAATTCATGGTATTTTTACTGTAAATCTACCGTAGAATACCGTAAAATTCGAGTATATTTACCGTAAATTACGGTAAATCCACCGTAAATTACGGTAAACCCACCGTAAATTACGGTAAACCCACTGTAAATTGCGGTAAATCCACCGTAATTTACGGTAAATCGGTACTTTACGGTGGATTACCGTAAATTACGGCGGGTATACCGTAAATTTACCGTCGAATACGATAAATCTACCGTAAAAAAATTCGGGTGGATTACCGAATTACCGTAATTTACGGTGGATTATCGTATTTCCGTATTTTACGGTAAATCCACCGTAAATTACGGAAAATCCACCGTAAATTACGGTAAATCGGTATTTTACGGTGGATTACCGTAATTTACGGTGGGTTTACCGTAATTTACCGTAATTTGGGTCTGTTAGGGTACAAAAACAAATAAATGGAAATAGTTATTTAGTAAATACATAATAAGTTACCGCTTTGACAGGACAACTTGTAGGAAATTTACCAGCGGGTAATCCACTTTCAAGAACAGGTTTAACGTTAACTTCATCTCCCATCGCTTCACATAACAACATATCAAAGTTAGTTATTTCAACTCCTTCAAATACAAGAACTAAAGTAAGCTGTTTAAAAGTTTATTTTGTGATTAATTAATTGGATTAATTGTATGTTTATTTTAATGCTTAGATAAATTACTTTCATATTTTCAGGCAAATCTTTTTTGAATGAAAATTTTAGTGAAATTATATCTCCAGGACTAATTATTTTGTATGTTACTATATCTCCAAAGTAGGGATTATTTGGTGGAACATTTATTGTTATTTTCTCCAACTTAATTTGTGCAGTCGGCTGAAATCATTTTATTATTATCATTAATAAATTGAATATTTTTCATTGGAGCTCCATACTACTCTCTAAATATGAATTAGTGATTTTTCACTAATTTCAAGTGAATATTCACTAATTGTCAATGCTACAATCGTACCACGCATAATTAGTGAATATTCACTAAATGAATATGTGAATATCAGAATTCACTGATTTGATAAGTGAATATTAGAATCCACTAAATTAAAAAGTGATTATGGGAATCCACTGATTTCATCGGTGAAAAAAAATATTATATTGCGAAAAAAAATATAAGACACTTGTAATCAGATCCGAAATATGATTAATGTATTAGAATCATTATTTTGAGGAAGTATACATGATTTTGATTGATGAAAAAATCCCGGTGACTGCTGGGCTCGAACCTGTATCCTTCCGATTCAAAGTCTTTGATGCGATCCACTACGCTGACCCACGCATGTGATCGTGTGAGTGTAAATAGTATATTCGTTGTGATACCAAACAATAACGGATGAAGAAATAAAAAATCCGTGATGTTATGATTGACGTACTCTTCATATGAATCCATTATTGTTCTGTACTTCTATTCTTTTGTATTTTGAAAGTTTTTTATTAAAATTTTTAAAAATAGCACCATAATTATTAATTATATCTATATCTAGTAAAATATTTAATTATTTGCTAGTTAAAGTTACTAGTGAAATTGTGAAATTCACAAATTAAGAAGTGAATAACAGTTTCACTTGTAGAAATTATGAAAATATCGCTAGTTCAGTAGTGAAAATCACTAATTTGCTAGTGAAAATTATAGTACTAAATTGATTAGTGAGAATTCACTAATTTGTTAGTTAAATACACCGAATATGAAGTGAATACTGCTTCACTAACGTAATTAATGAAATTTCCACTAATTCATGTTAAGAGAGTATTAATGCTCTGATCTTAGTCAAAACAAACAAACTCGGCTTATTTTAAAAGCATACTCAAAACAACATATGTCTTGTTGGTCGGAATTTATTTAAAAGTAAAATTTGGTCGCCTAATAAATTTTTACAAGACTACAAAATAAAACACGATAAAAAAAATCGGTCTATCGGTTAACCCTGCAGGCCAGCTCCAAAACTATCCGCTGTTTTCGAGCTCGATAATACTTTTGTATGCCATTGTCTTAAAAAAAAAATTTTTTAGCATTTCTTTCTCTCACGATATCTCGCGAACGAATTAACCGATTTTGATGGTTGAGGCGGCAATCGACATGTTTTATCAAGCTCTAAGGCTGATCAAATTTTAGAATCAATCCGTCTAGCAAAATAAAAGTTATCGAAATAAAACATTTTTGAAAAAATTTTATTTTTGAAATATCTCCGAACGCACCCTACCGATTAAGCTCAAATTTTTACAGCTTTAAGAAATTAACAAGCCGCGTCGAATGACACCTCAAAGATCAAAATCGATTCATCCGTTCAAGAGTTATGAATATTTACATACATACATACGTACGTACGTACATACGTACACTCGGACATCATCGTGAAATTAGTCAGGATAGCTTCCTAGAACCTCAAAACGTCAAAATCTGATAGAAATTCGGTTTTTGCAAATCGGACCGAAACCAATAACTTCCCGAATTTTTGAAAATTTTCACTTTTCTTAGCGGGAAGTTAAAAATATAAAGTTCAGCATCTGAACTGGACATAAAAATTAAATTTATGGGTTGATAGATACGCTCTAAAACCAAATTAGTGACATTTTCACTAATTGAACCAGTGAGTTGGAAATTCATTAAAAAAATAGTGATTTTGAATTGGATCTACTAATAATCTAGTGATTCTCTAAACTTTACATCTTAATTAGTGGAATTTTCACAATTGTAAATAGTGACTCTTAGACTCACTACCAAATTTGTGGTTTTGAATTTGATTCACTAATAAACTTGTGATTTCCCCCTTTCTATGGTAACTGCTTGTGGCGCCATTTTAGTTATCTCATAAATTATTCTTGTGAGTGAGTTTATAAAAAAAATCGTCGATTAATTATTGAAGAAAAAAAACGAACACTAAAGTATATTTATTACGGTAAGTAGATTATAAAATAGAATGTTATATGTGCATTAGATATGTTGTAATTTATTAATGTGCTTTCTGCGTATTTGATAATACTGTTATTACCGGTCTTGATAAAATTATAACTGACAATAGATTGAGGTTATGAATAATTAAATGTAAAAAAAAAAATATTTTTTATCGTAAAAAAGAAATTTGTATTGTCAGTACGATAACTTAGTTGATGAAAAATTTTTATGATCCTGGAGTTAGCAAACAGTTAGCAATTTTTGAATTTTTTTTTTTTGAACAATTTAATTAAAAAAAAAAAAACTAAAAATATACAGATGTAGAAAATTAAAATAACCATGAGTGCAATTTTTGAAATTTTTTTTTTTTTTTTGATTTGTCATTTTTGAAAAAATTTAAAAATTATTAGACGTCGGCTAACTTCAGTACCATAAAATTTTTTTGTAGTACATTCAAAATAGCACTCAGTCATTAATTTGACATCAATTGAAAACAAAATTTTTTCTCAATTGTTTATTTGACAATGGCAATGATTATGATTGTATTGATAACAATAATAATTATTATTGCAACTATTAATGGTACTGAAGTTAGCCGACGTCTACTAATTTTTTGATTATTTTTAAAAACGACAAATTATAAAAAGAAAAATTTTTTTAACTGCACCTAAAGTTTCTCAAATTTTCTGCATGTGGATATTTTTCGATTTTTTAAAAATTTAATTTGAATTGTTTAAAAAAAATCGGATAATTTTGAACTGTCTGCTAACTTCAGGATCACAATAAAAATTTTTAATCCATTATAAGTATCATTTTATACCCCGTACAGTCATTAAATTATATTGATAAATAATAATGATAATAATTTATAATGTAGTAATTTGTATGCTGAAATTGCGTTTTATAACTATGTATTTATATTTTACTGTATATCCTTATAGATAATTTGCGAGCTTTACTTCTTCTCATTGAGTTGCTTCCTGTTTCGAACTCTGTTAAAACGCCAAAAGGTAAAGGGAAAGGGAAAGGAAAAGGAAAGGGAAAAGGAAAAAAAAGGCTCGTTGATGAGGAGAGTGAGGACAATGAGCCCTTAAGCCTAGATTTTCCTAATAAATATCTGCTCAGACTTGCACCTGTTGGTATTTTTTGTTCTACGGTATATTAAATATTTTATTATAATCGTAATAATACAAATTCTGTTTTAATTTATAGGAAGGCACTAATCTCAAACAATATGTAGAGAACATTCGCGCTAACAATAAAACTAATGTTTAGCCTTATTTGATCTCTGTCATTGGTCAATCTCGTCAAAATACATTTATCAACGGGGATGGATGGCTCATAAATATGAAAGACGAAGGAAATCGATTAATAAGCTTTGATTTATTATTTAAGATATATTATATCTTAAATTTAGAATACCCTGAGAGTCTCCGTAATTTCTACAATTTCATGGATTTTTACGTTTATGGCATGAAAGTAAAGCCATATAGTATTGTATCATCGGTTCATGTTAATATTATAAATATTGATTTAAATGACGCTAGTGATGATGACATTGGTTGTACTTCATCAAATGAATGAAAATTGTTTATGATTTATACGAGAAAATTTACTCTGATATCTCCCAATAATAATTTTATCTATTATTACATATACGGGTTCATTTCAATGACATTAAAAATAAGTACTTTGATAATTTCAAGTTAATTATAATACTAATATTATGTAAGGTTTTTAATAAAAAATCTTTAACAATAATTTATTTTTCTGATTTCGAGTAATTACATTATGCACCACAGCTAGTAAGTATTAAATTTTTACGGTTTTGATTCGTGAAAATTTGACTTTTTCAAATAATAAAATTGATACATATTGAATGAGTCAAATATTGACTTTTCAATTAGTGAAATTTTAGCATATTTGATTAATGAATAGTTGACTTTTTTATTTAGTGAAAAATTGACTTTTTCAATTTGTAAAATTTCAACATATTTAATTAGTGAAAATTTCACTAATAAGTGATGTGGTGATTTTTCACTAATTACTATTGTGAATATTCACTAATTTCTAGTTGTATACTTTGGACATTTTTGAATAGTGAATATTCACTATCAATTAGTGACTTTTCACTAATTTAGTTTTAGAGAGTATCTAATTTAAACTTTATGAAAACTTACATCAGGTTTAAATACTGCATTGACTGATAAAATAGTCAATAATAATTGAATTAATAAACGCATCATGATTTTAACAGAAGTAACTCAAACTTATGAACAAATAATAATATAGATTTTTTTTTCTCACGGCTTTATTTATATCTAATAATTCAATCTATTATATAAAGTTTCCCTTGTGATACATTGTTGTACGATACTAAATATAAATTAATTAACTTGTAATTAATATATCTAATCAATGAATCAAGAAATAGGAAAACAGGATGTTGAATCATTTTATTGTTTATTATTATACACTGAAAAAACAACATCCCTGATTTAAAAATCTGATTTGAAATGATTTGAAAAATCTAAATCATAATTTTTTGTACAGATATATCTGTAATTAATTTTTGTTGGACAACCATGAGATACTATTGAGTTACAAATATATTTTTATGTAGCATTGTCTATACTTGTTTGAGGTTAGGTTAATATATCGTTTTTATATAGTTTATGCTAATTAACCTGATTATAAATTGGTTATGTAGAACAACAAATATTATCTGGTAAAGAACCAATAACAATTCAGCGAATTATTTTTATATATCACTATCCGTAAATAATAAATCGTGGCGAGCTATGAGTTTACAGTGAGTCATCTTTTAAATTCAAAACTGCGCCATCTATAAATAATTATTGCGAGCCAACTCTGATGTAATAATGAGTCAGAATTTCATTCTCGTACAGCGCCATCTGTAAATAATAGATAATGGACAGCTATTAGCTTATTGGCAGGGAGCATAGTATATGGTGGGGACAACTGAAACGATCGCAGCGCTTGCTGTGGATACAATTTCGTTAAATCATGCTCTCTTTGAATTTAAACACGTGAAAATTAAGTTTAAAAATAGTTCATAATAGTTATTGTGTCGTTAATGTTTGCCTTTGCTCATTGTTTGAGGTTAAAACAATATTTTATAATTTATTGATTCAAATCCGGTTTGGATAATGATTTTTATCATTGCCTAAAAATTATTTTTTAACTCTTCGTTACTCGCGCTATACGGTGATTCCCTGTACAACACTACTTAAGCTAATAGAGTTGGCGTGAATATGAGTGAGACACTAGAGAAAGCGCGTGTAACGGAAGGTTAAAAAAACATTATGTTTTTTTAGTTACGATTTACAAGCAAATTATCATGAATTAAAATAAAATTATTTTCTTCAATTTTGTTAAAAAACTCAATTGACTATTCTACTATTTTTTAAACCATTATCATTGTAATTGTCATATATTATTTGTTTTGATTTTATCGGTTAACCTTATTCTATTCTAAAATAATAGTGTTTATTATTTATTAAAATTTTTTATACTTCATTTTTTTATCGAAATATATTCAATTTAATTTTCTCTATCGAAAATACAATTACACATTTTTATTTATATCATTATAAATTTTTATATTTTGATTTTATAACGAATTTTTATTTTTTACACTGATTTTATATATCTTTTATAATTCTCGAGCATGACTTTTTGTAGCCATCAGATGTCATTTTCGTCACGCTCCCTGCCAATAGTGAGCTATTTTAACTTCCCGCTAAGAAAATCGACGATTTTCTGAAAATTCGGGAAGTTATTGTTTTCACCCCGATTTTCGAAAATCGAATTTTCCTCAGATGTCGACGTTTTGAGATCCTAGGAAGCTATTCTGACTATTTTTAGGATGATGTCCGATTATTTGTATGTATGTATGTGTGTGTGTGTGTGTGTGTGTGTGTGTGTGTGTGTGTGTGTGTTTATGTATGGATGTAAGCTCTCCATATCTTTTTAATGAATTGACCGATTGAGATGGTTGCGATAACAATCGAAAGAGTTTGTTGGCCGTCAACTTTTCTGAAATTTTTAGATCGATCGATAAGATATTAAAGATATACAAAAAAAAATTTTTTTTTTTAGTTTTTTTCAAATTTTTCAGAAACGGCTCGATCGATCGATTTCAAAATCTAATCAGCTCTGGAACACAATAAAGCACGTCGATTGTTACCTCAGTAATCTCAATCCGTTAATGCGTACAGGAGATATCGTTGGCAAAAGAAATGGAGGAAAACAGTTTTTCACTTATCTTTGAAGTGACTGATTCGATCAATTCCTAAATCTAGGCAGCTCTAGACTTCGATAGAACGCGTCGATTGCAACCTCAACATTCTTAATCGGTTCATTCGTTTGAGAGATATCGTTGGAGAAAAAATGGTAAAAAACTTTTTTTCGAAAAGAACGGCATACAAAAGTATTTTCGAGCTCGAAGAGCTCGAAAATGCATGCACGACAACGTTTTCGAGCTCAAGGAGCTCGAAAACAGCGTGAAGTTTTAGGGCTGGCCCGCAGGGTCAACCGATAGACAGATTTTTTTTTCTCGGAAAGAGGTTCAAAAGTTTCATTTAAATAAAAAAAGACCCCTGTGAAAATTAGAGCTCTTAATATTAACATTAAGAGGTTCCTCATCACACTTTTCTATTTTCCATAAGAATACCATGAAAAAAATTTTTTTTTACGCCTTCTGATTTTTTTATTTAAAAACAGCAGCATCTGTAACCAATTACTTTGAGCCAGCTGTAAGGCAATGGTGGGTCAAGATCTCATTCTTGTACAGCGCCATCTATAAATAATAAATATTGTTCACTCACGAAATATCGGTGAGCTAAAAATATTCTTGAAAAAAAAAATTGGCCAACGGTGAGCTCATTATTAGCTAAATCTGCTAGCTAGTAACGCTGAGCTAGTGACTGGCTCTAAACTCATCTTCATTAGCCAGGATTCTACTCGGGAAAGATACTGAAGAGGAATCGTATAGTACTTGTTCCGTGAAATTTTAATTTCTTTCAACAAAAAATGCAATATTGCAACAAAAAAATAATGTATCTTGAAAAAAAAAAAAATATCTCTTACTTTAAGTAATATAAACTCTTGAAACAAGTCGAAAATTTTTGATTTAAGCGTGAAAATACGTTGACAAATGAATAACATTTTTAATTCAAAATAAAAATTTTATGATAATTGTTTACTTGGTGCAAGTAAATTTTTCTTTTCCGAATCGATCAAAAAAATCTGTCTACCAGTAGACCCTGCGGACCAGCCTCAAAACTTCTTATTATTTTCGAGCTCTTGGAGCATACAGATATTTATATATGTACGTACATACATACATACTGAGACAATGTGAATTGTCTTCGTCGTTCTCAGCCTTGCGGTTCCCGCTTTCTTCCGTCTCGTTGCCGTCTGAAATTGTACGTCATAGTGCCGTGGTCACATGACTAGTCTTTACGTCGACGCATGTCCGTAAGGCTGAGATGGAGACGGAGCTTACCGGCAGGCTCTAGACTCTTAAGTTTCGGTCAATCACTTCGATCCTGGATCAATTAGCGCACAGACGTTTCTATATTAATTATTCAGTATCTATTCTGTTAATTGTACTTACAAATTCATATTTCATACATTACTGGCAAATTACCTTGCAATATTATTTCTTATTAGTTACTTATGTTATTAGTTATTATAAATAAGATTTAAATAAATACATTGTTACTGTACGTTGCCGGCGATATTCTCGCCTTATAAATAATATAACATCGGATAATAAATTCAGTGCTGTATTTGCGTGGAGATATATTATATTCGGTATATACCAAGACTATCCTGATTTTTGTATCTTCCGGAAACGTTATTGTAAGTACTTGAACTTTATTATAATTGGCAATAAACTTGCACATTTTCTGATTAAATCCTTTACACTTTTTATCACCTTTTATCCTATTTATATCCTAAAATACTGGTAAGATTATTGAATAGTTTAATAGAATAAAAAATTGATTAAGTTATAAGTAATAGTTCGACTATTGATGAGGATAAACTATAATTTTATAAGCCGTGAGGTGGGTTAATAGGTTTCATCATACGTTGCCGGGTTTGAATAAGTGCGGGTTCTCACTTTGCAAGAATCCTAGCCCATTGCTCTGTCCCAGCAAAAATAAAAATTTTGTAAAGACCAGCCTAAGCCAGGGTTTAACCCGCGAATTCTGGTAGCTGCTGGTAAAAATCGCAAAGAGAAAAAGCGGTTTGTCTTAATACATACACTCGGATATCATCTTAAAATTAGTCAGAATAGCTTCCTAGAACCTTAAAACGTCAAGATCTCTTAGAAATTCGATTTCCGAAAATCAGACCGAAACCAATAACTTCCCAAATTTTTGGAAATTTCCAATTTTCTTAACGGAAAGTTAAAACATTTTTTAAATCAAGAATATTTTTCGTGATTCAAGTTAACTGTTTTTTCGTGTAGATGTCTTCTTAAGAAAGAGCTGCTGAATATAAATTCAAATGACATAACACGAGAGGGTTCAGTTCATCGTATTCATATTCCAGACTCAAAAACTGGTGCTACCAAGACTTTTTTTACAACTGCAATGAGTTTTATTGTAGAAAAGTATATTAATTCATGCCCTCCAGATATGAAAAAATTCTTTGTATAGTACAGAAATGGAAAACGTACTCATCAGGTATTGTACTCAAAATCATTGTCAGCGTCTTCGAAAGAATGGCGTCTCTCCTGATGCAGCTGTGCTGGAAATGACAGACGGTGATATAGCTGTCTGTTCGTTAATAGTGATCTTCGTGTTCACCGGAGATGAGAGGCATAATCACGGAGAAGATGTTGTGAAAAATGGCTATAAATAGGGTGCATATCGCTCCAGAGAGCTTGCATCTAGCCTCTCTACTTCGGTTCACTGTTATGATAGCACATCAAGAGAACAGCCCGTAATTCCTCCATCCACCTAAATGCATTCCGTTGTTCGCTAAGATCGTCATCGTTCGGAACCTCGGTGTTCCGCCCAGCTAGTGGGTGCCCTGATTAAACAAAATGATTAAAAATGATATCACACGTTAAATGTCCATAAGAGACAGGATTAGAAATGATTTGAAGGATTAAAAAGTATTTAAAATGATTAAAAAACAAATCATTTTAAATACTTTTTAATCATTTGTTTTAATCAGGGTGGTCCTCATCCGAGAAGGGCTGGTTGTGGAGAGCACTTCTGGGTTCAAAGTCGTCTTGAACTCAGTTTTACTCTACGTTAGGGAATTATAACCTAATGCAAAGGTTATTGCGCAATTGGTAGGTCAGCAGGTGAAAGGCTGACCTACATTGCCCACGGCGTGCCACGGGGTAAACAAAATCCTCGCTGGCCGCCCAACATGCACCGTGGGCATTAATATTATTATTATTATTTGCCTTTCGATTATGTAAAATATTAGATAAGTTTCAAATTTCGTGACAATGTTGCGCTTCAGTATATAATTATGGTTGCACACAGATTCTAAGGCAAGATTGATTCATTGATTATTTACTTTGTATTTTTTTTTATATAATAATTTTACATTGTATTTAATTGATTTTGTGATGATAGCTTAGTGTATGCTTACGTGACCATTGACTTGGAATTCCCGATCCAATCAAAATTTTTCATGCGATGCAATATAAAGCTGATTACGATTATATGGCTCATAGCTACCGTAATATTTGAAGGTATAACAGCTAACACGAAAATATGATATTCCCAATCGCTATAGTTATTATCACTCAATGGTTTGGCATACAGGTAATTTATTTAATTATAACGCCAACTTAATATTCTAATTACTTTTGTTCCTTATTATCGCAGTAAATATATTGTCTTTAATATAATTTTTTAGGGATTCGTTCCTATAGTTTTCGAGGATATCGTATTTCCGGTTTACAATAAGGAATATTTTACAGAACCTGAAGGTTACATAACTAATGAGAATACATTGGCTCTGAATTTCACGATAATTAAATTACTTCCGATAGAAGCTCAGGTAATTATTGTTTCTTATTGTTATTACCCGGGAAAAAATGATTTTGCCTAACCATATACACCCTAGCGGATCCGAATTACGGTAAATACAGTGATTTACCGTAATTTACCGTAATTTACGGCGCCTAGCAGAATTGCCGTAAATTACGGAAATTTACCGTAATTTGCCGAAGATTGCCGTAATTTACCGTAGATTGCCGTAATTCACGGTAAATTACCGTAATTTACGGTAATTCTGCTAGGCACGTAAATTACGGTAAATCACTGTATTTACCGTAATTCGGATCCACTAGGGCACGGAAAGATAGAGATAGAACTGATTACTGTTCTGCGCACACGGAAAGAATTTTTGTATGAACATTGCCATGTCGTTTATTCTAAAAATAACTCGAAATCAAGTAATCTTGAGCCATTACGACTTTTTACCTTTGACTTACGAAATTTTACTCTGCCACTGATTATACTGAATTTTTATTTTTACATGTAGATTTTTGATCAACAAGTAAGATCAGATTATATTAATTGTTGTATATAGTTCAGATATAGTTATGTCTGGTCAGACCTTACAAGATATACGCGAATCTGACCAGATGTAAAGAAGACGAAAAAAAAGAAAAAAAACTGAATAAAACGTAAAAAAATTCTTGTTTTATCTCGTTTTTTAGAAAAAATTTTTTTTTTCTCTTTACCTTACATTTAATGAATAACTAACGCATAAATGAAAGAAAATCCGAAAAAAATTGATTTTTTTCATTTTGGTAATGATTACACAAATCAAGGAACAAAACTTGTTCTTTTAATTGTTTTGTAAAACTTTGAGCAATCGGCCCGGACAAACGGTTCAATGGATCAATCTGAAAATTTCCAGGGTTTTTGGGGGTACATGAAGCTGTAAAATTACCTGGCAACATTATTTTTTTTATCAATATTTGCAGAGTAGCGATGAGTCGACTAAAAAACCAGAAAATGGCCATTTTTTAAGGGTTTTTCAAATGAATATCAAGAATGAAAAAATTTTTTTTTTTGAAAAAATCGAAAATGGAGCTTGTAGGAAATTTATTCAAGTTTCTCAAACTGCCCTTTAAATTACTGTGCGGCCATTATTTGCTGAGATATCAATAATCAAAGACAAAAGGATCCTTTTTCATTTGAAGGCTGATATCTCAGCAGCAGATTGACGTACAGAGAAACAAAAAGAAGCAAATTGTAGTTGAATAAATTTCCTAAGCGAGCCATGAATTCGTTTTTTTAAAAAAATTTTTCCCGGCCCCGTAGACCTTAAAAACAAAACCAAAAAATTTTAAAAAATTTTGTCTCGACCTTTTTCTTATGATTCCGCAAAAACCGTGGCTTGAAAAAATATTTTGCTGGAAGATCTTTAAACTAGAGATTTCAAGCTTCAATTTGCTTTTTTTGTTTTTTCGATACGCACATTTTTCACGAAAATACAGTCTTCCAAAAATCACTAAAAAATTTATAAAATTTTTTTTTTCCTTTAATTTTTTGGATAAGTGTAGATATAGTTATATCTAATAAGATCTTACGCAATATATGCCAATCTGACTAGATATAATCATGTCTGATATTGTATATAGTCCAGATCTTCCGTAATTTCGGTACCCGTGTAAAAAAAATTTGTTCCAAAAAGATTCCAAAAAAGTTCTGCATGTGGAACTTCTAAACATGAGACAGATTAGAACTTCGAATGGAACTTTTTTGGAACGTTAGTCATTTTGATGATAAATAAAAAGTTTTTATGAGTGAATTTAGAGTCAAATAAGAACGTTCTTAGAAATTTTTGGAATTTTCAATGGACATTCCAAAAAAGTTCCATAATCACCACTTTTGGACTTTTTCGAAAGCTAAAAAAGACGTTCCAAAAACATTCAAAAATCGTTCAAAAATCGTTACTTTACAACTTATTATAGAACTAAAGTAGATGTTCCAAAAACATTCCAAAAAAGTTCCAGAATCACCACTTTTGACTTTTTATGGACTAAAAAAGGCGTTCAAAAACTTTTCAAAATCACTTCTTTTGCATCTTTTGTAGAATAAAGTTCCAGAAGCTTCCAAAATAGTTCAAAAATCACTACTTTTGTATTTTTTATAGAACTAAAAAAAAACGTCCATAAAAAATTCCAAAAAAGTTCCAAGAACGTTCTTTTTTTACTCTGAATTCGCTCATAACAACTTTTTTTTTACCATCAAAATTACTAACGTTCCAAAAAAGTTCCATTCGAAGTTCTAATCTGTCTCATGTTTAGAAGTTCCATATGCGGAACTTTTTTGGAATCTTTTTGGAACGAATTTTTTTTACACGGGTATTGTATCTATTTTAGGTCCACCAGTGAATTCTTTATAATTTTTCTTATTCTAAGCAAAATAAAAATTCCAAAATGTTTCGAAATTGTTCAGCTCACCTATGTATTTGAAATTCTTACTTGATTTTACTATAATGTTGTGCTACGTTGATATTTTGAAGAAATTTTTCCGCAGCTATTCTTTTATAAACAAAAGAGTGAAATGTACAAATATAAGTTTAAAAATATAAAACAACATTTGAATTGTTGTAATTTCGTGAACTAATAACTCTAGATGTTAGACGATAAAAACTTTCTTTGAAAAGAACCAAACTTCCTATAATAGTAAG
Source organism: Microplitis mediator (assembly GCF_029852145.1). Lineage (NCBI taxonomy): Eukaryota > Metazoa > Arthropoda > Insecta > Hymenoptera > Braconidae > Microplitis > Microplitis mediator. The sequence continues at coordinate 19,617,875 of NC_079977.1, read as the reverse complement.
TTTAAAGCTCATGAATCAAAAAACTAACCCATTCATAATTTCCAGATTCATTCTGTATTAAAAGCAGCATCAATGGGTGAATATGTTGTGGATACTGGAATCGATATAGTGATGGACTTGTGTGATATAATCGCGGAACCTATTTTAGCGGCTGGTATGTTTCAAGAATTAGGATTTTCTCCAGACCATTGCCCACCTGAAATTGTAAGTAATAATTGACTATAAGAGATAGAGGAATTTAGAGGTGCTATAATGATTTAATAAATTCTTATTATTTGTTAAATAACAGTTTGGTTAACGGTACAAAATGTCATGATAGTATCTGATACCTTTTGTAGTAGTCAGTATCTTACCCCATTATATCGTGAAAAACACAAAAGTCATAAGCGAGTAATATTAATCAGCCGAAAAACATATTTCATCTGTAAAAAAATGCCATCCCTGGTGGTCCTGATTTACCGTGATATCGGGTGAATTACGGTGAATCACGGTAACCGTATATTATCGTGAATGTGTGCGTGATATCACGGTGAGCTTTCACGGTGATTCGGGGTAAAATCACGGTGATTTACGTTTATTTACGGTGAATCACGGTGATGTTCTATAATCAAACTATGGAGATTCACCGTGATTCACGATGAATTTTTGTAATATTCTGCTGCCCCATCGAGGTTTCATCCCGACTAGAATTTTTCATAAGGGTCTGACGAGGTCCTTATCGGGTTAACCTTATTTCAAATGAGTTCCCGATCAGGGTATCCTGACGAGGATCCTGATATGGATGTATCGCTTAAGACCTATTAGGTCCTTATCGGGATTGCCTTCTCAGGACCTTACCAGGATATCCTCATCAAATCCTTATCAGGATTACCTTATTAGTAATTATTTTTAAATTAATATTAAATTGCAAAAACAATGAGAGAATTTTAATTCGATCGAGAATGTTATCTATTGTATTGAGAGCATTAATTAGAGGAAGTAAACATATTTTTTATTGATGAAAAAATGCCGATAACTGCTGGGCTCGAACCTGCGTCCTTCCGATTCAAAGTCCTCGATGCTATCCACTGAGCTGACATACACAAGTGATCTTAAAAGTGTAAATATAATATTCATTACGATGTCAAAGAATAACTGATGAAGAAGTAAAAAATCTGTGCTACAATGATTGATTTTTATATAATATTCTTTTGTACTTTTTTTAATTTCTAGCCTGGGAATGAAATATTTGAAGGGATGGGATAACTTTTTTTAAAATAAGGATATCCAGATAAGGTCCTGATCAGGAACTCGTTGGGTTGACCCGATGGCAAATAACTTTTTTTTTAATAAGGATATCCTGACGAGGTCCGGATCAGGAACTCGTCAGGTTTGCCCTAATAAGGCAAACCTTATATTTACCTGATAAGGTCCTTATGGTACTTCAGGCAAATCAGGAAGAAATTCTAGTCGGGATAATGTATTGCCTTTTTTTTATACAATAACAGTGATTTTCGCGGAATCACTGTGATCTACGACATCGTGGTGAGATCTCGCGTCGATTTACTGTGATTCACCGCAACATCACGGTAAACTCTCACGGTAAATCACCGTGATGCTACCGTAAATCACGGTGAATCATGGTGAATCACAGCTAATCAGCGTGATTCACGATAGCATCACGGTGAGCGTTCACGGTGATTCACCGGAATACACCGTGATTCAGGACCGCCAGGGATTCGGCAGCCGAAATGGAAGGTAGATTTCTCACTCGATCGATCTAATAAGTTAATTTCGTACATGCATATCTTATGATACGGGTTAGTGTGTAGTCATGGTATGAAATTATATAGGCTCATTTTCTAAGAATGAGGGTAAAAAAGAACAACGACTTACTTCCTCGGAGAACTTTAGACAGTTAAATTGACAAAACATTATATAGCCCCGAAACGAAATCTCAAGTCTATTTTAATCGTAACAGTTTCCAAACCCTTTGAAGTCTCATTTACCTAAAACGAGACCTGTTTTGAGCGTAGATGACGGTTTCGGAAAATAAATACGATTAAACCAGACCTCAGCAGTACCGTTTTAATCGTAAAGGCTATCAAGAGATGTACTATTATTATTATTATTTAAGGGGTTAGGGGTACTCAGGGGTATGAAAAAATGATGATTTTCAATAATTTTTTTTTTGTAGTTAATTACTTTATTTGACAAAAATAAAAACATAGCTTTATTAGAACACGTTTCGATTTGACTTCACGAAAATTTCAAAAAAAAAAATTAATAATTCAAAAAGTTATCGCTGTTTTTGTAGAGCCCGTTCCTCCCGAAGTCCTTTGCGGTGATCATCATAAGTCCTTGGAGATTCATCTAAAATCAATCGGACAAGAAAAATTAGTTTTATTAATAGATAATCTTGTGCCTGATCGAAGCTTTTTTTTTTTTTTTCGAAATTAACAAAATGGCGGCCTCAGGAAATTTTTTTCAAATTTTCGAGAAAAAAACCGACAGTTTATTGTTAAAAAAAAATCGAAATTTTTGAAAAAAAAAAAAATCCTTCGATCAGGCACGAGTTTTTAATGTATTTCAAAAGTACAATAAATTTTATTGAAATCTACCGAGCAGTTTTTAAGTTACAGTGATCACCAGTTCAGAAAACATAGTTTTGAGAAAAACGCATTTAAAGTTTTGCTATGGATTTATGTCGAATTATAAGAATTATTTAATAACTTACACTGAGTCATCTATTCCTGGACCATATAATAGCTCTTCAGCCGACATAGCAGCTTCCAAAATATCGATTTGCTGGTGCCTACGTTGCAATCGACCTTCTCGGGTGTTATCATTAGCGCGCTTATCTGCTACTTTGATACGTGCAGCATCCATTCTTTCTGCATACCGATGAGAATTAGGCCCACAATTAAGTCCTAGTGTATTCATCAAGACTAATAATGAATTTATACCCTCATTAAATATACACATAGCAACGTATGCAGCTATTTGTACGATAGTAAAACTAGTATTTACCGTTTTTGGACATATTTTCCATACTAGTTGGTTAAAGCTTTCATTATTATTCTGATTGAATCCACCTACACATCTTGAAAGTAAATTTTCATTACTAAGATCTTCGTATATAGGCTTGATAGCTTTTAAAACATCAGAAGGTAAAGGAGAATAATCGTGAGAAAAGGTATCAAGCTCTCCTCTTGCTTCAGCGCGCTGGTAAGAGCACCAAGATTCTTCGCCTTTTGGACACATATCATGATTCGGTTTTTCATCACTCGAGCCGTAGTGATAAAAGGTTGCCATTATAGCAGATTTCATATTTTCAATAGAATCACAATGCCGGCGTATTGCTAAACCATAGTACACAGTTAGTTTGTCTATTAATTTTCCTGTGAGCTTACCTCGACCACCAAGACCTTTTTGTTTACTCTTCAGCGTACGTAATCGACTCCCCATCCGCTTTTGGACATGCCCTATACATTCCTTTTTATTTACAGTTGTATTTTCGTAAGGATCTGATTTTATAATTCCTGAATAGGTCTTGGAGTCACCATCACCAATATAGTTGGCATACTTAACTCCATATTTAGTTTCAGAATACAAAAACATTTCGACCATCGCATCCACCTCCATTTTCCCAGAAGACCCTTGATGATTAGCAGAACACACATCTTCATGCGATTGATACCATTCCTCGAACTCAACAGTATTTGTTTTTTTTTCCAATACTCACATAGCTTACAATATGCACTTTTAATGTTTATGTCAAGAATCTTTCCAGTAAAATAGCCAATTATAGAAGAAACTCCAAATGACGATGTATATCCCCGTTTTTGCCAGGTTCCATCTCCCGATACAGTTAGATGATTTATATCTTCATTTTCAGTTGTTGGCATTGCTTGCTTTTCTTCATTCACAGCTTTCGTCATGAAGGTTTCTGCGACGGCTTTACTACAATTCAAAATCTGTTTCAGTAAAATTGTATGCGTAGATTTATCTAAAAAAGACGGCATGTCCATCAGGCCGCAAAACTTGCACAATCCTTCGTATCCTATTCCTAGTATTCTCATTACAAAAATGAAACGTCTGTTTATTTCATAAGAATGCCCAACGAAAGAACAGGAAGGAATATATTCATTTCCACAGTTATTACATGCAACTACAATTTTGAATCCCAGCCCACGTGTACTTGCTGTTTGAAACACTACATTTCCATCACATTTTTTACATTTTATAAGAGCAGAAATTGCAGTGAATACCTGAATAAAATTTATTATTCGAAATTCAGTACTGCTGTCTTCAGGTACATCATCTTCAGTGTTTTGTTTTAATTTTTTAGAAGATGTACTCTGAATACTTTCATCACGTTCGGCTGTTTTCGGATTAAAAACATTCTTTCTTTTGACTGAACGCGACTTATTAATTTTTTCAGAACTCCGAAGTTCTCTTGAAACCTTTCTAGAATCACGTCCCATGGTTAATAATTTAATTCACTTGAGAAATAATTTATCACAAAACTATCGACTGATCAGTGCAACGACTACAGGTATACTGGCAACCAAAAATTATTTTTCAGTTCTTGTACTACCTACAAATTGTGAATATATATATATATATATATATATATATATATATATATATATATATATATATATATATATATATAATTATAAATACATTAAAATGGGGAGATATTCATGACAATGAAACCCGAAAGGTCGGTTGCTTGCAGCTGTTTCTAGCTACCTGCACTCGAATGCCACGTAGCACCCGAGCGTCCTTTGGTCATTGTTAAATAACTCGAAAAGAATTTGTCGGATTCACTTCAAATTTTCACACAATATTTTTAAAATATTATACTTTAAGAAAATGCAAAAAAAAAAAAATCGATTTTTTGAAAATTCTGACTACCCCTAACCCCTTAACTCATTCATTATTATTATTATGACTTATTATTATTCTACGACTAACTTATAACCCACCTCAGACAAGATCCAAATATATCGGCCGTAGCGTAGGGGGTAAAGCGATAATCTGATGAGCGTTAGGTTGTAGGTTCGAATCTCGGGTAGGGCGAAAATATTTAATAATTTATAGTTAATAAGTTAAGCGTATGTGTAATATCTAAGTGTGTAGTGTGATTATATCTTTATAAAACGAATAAAAGTCACTTACCATAATATTATGGTAACCGTTACCATAATATTATAGTAATGATTACTATAATATTATAGGAACGGTTACCTTAATATTATGGTAATGGTTACCATATTTAAGGTGATGGTTACCATAATATTATGGTAATGGTTACCATTATGGTAACCATTGCCATAATGGTATGGTAACCATTACCATACTATTATGGTAATTATGGTAACTATGGTAACTATGGTAACCATTGCCATAATGGTATGGTAACGGTTACTATAATATTATAGGAACCATTACTATAACATTAGGGTGAGCTAAAAAAACCAACCTATCGAATTTATGTCTTAAAAAGGACCTATATATTGAGAAAAAAATTTTCCCATTGGGCAAAATTTTTAGCTCAATTTTAAAAGGTGTCGGTAGCCATTTGAAATTCCCATTTAAATAACATGAAAAAAAATATTTTTTGATTAAAAATATTATAACTTTTGAACCGTGTGAGATAAAAATTCAAAAAAAATTTTTTTGCATGTAATTTAAATGGGAAATTTAAGATGGCTACCGACACCTTTTAAAATTGAGCTAAAAATTTTGCCCAATGGGAGAATTTTTTTCTCGATATATAGGTCTTTTTTAAGACGTAAATTCGATAGGTTGGTTTTTTTGGCTCACCCTACTATAACATTATGGTAACCATTATACCATAATATTATGGTAACGGTAACTATAATTGACATTTCAATAAAACCGGTTACTATACATTATGCGAACCATTCCCATAATTTATTGTTATCGTTACCATAAATTTCTCTCCGTGTACTAATTTCTATGAATGTCATTGTTACCTAATGTTTTAACCTCAATCCCAATACATTTCAGGGTACTTATGGAACTGAAGGTTATATATTTCCAACAGATGGATTGCCAGATGATATACCACCTAATCAATACATGATGACTACAAGTATTTTATACGAGGATCAATCATTATTAGTATGGCAATCATTTCTGAAAGTTTAATAAACCGTGGTTATCTTTAGATTGACATTATTATGATAATTACTTATTTTTCGTTGTGTAATCATGAATCTTAATAAAAATAACCACTCTAATCACAGTTTTAAGCTTTATCAATCCTGGGGTGAGATATTCTCATTAAATTTTATGTAATATTCCGCGAAGATACTTGCGTAAGGAACATTAGGTCAGAATTTCTGCAGAATCGTTTATTGGCTGACAGTCTTTCTGCCTTTCTTGGTGATGTGTGTAATCAACATTAGTATAGTCATTTTATTGTTGTTTTTTTAAGGCGTTTAGAAGGAAATATGACTTAATCACAGGTTTTTCAATAGTTGCAATTCGATGATTCCAATAACTAAGTAAGTTCTATTGAAGTTGAACGGCGATCCTGTTCTTGGTTTTTGAATGAAAAAAATCCCTGGTCGAAAAATTTGATCTGATTTTAGTCTAACTGGACTGTATTTGGACTACTTGGTCTGTTATTGAACTTCGATAAAAATTTTAATCTGTTTTTGATCTACCCGGACTGAAAAATTTGACCTGATTTTAGTCTGATTGGACTATTTGATCTGATTTTGATCTTTTATGAAAATTTTAAGCTGTTTTCGATCTGCTACTTTAAAAAACAAACGCGTTACGAGCAGACTAAATTAGATTCATTCGTGAACTTCAAAAAATTTTAGTTCTGAAAATGAACAAGGACAAAACTAGATTAAATCATGGACTTATAAAATTTTTATTTATGGGCAATATTTATGAAAAAACATTAAGTTGCAGAATTGATTATGTTTTATTTACTATTTATTTACTATCTTTTGTTTAAAAATGTCGGCAGTTAATGAAAATTTGACAGCTTAATTTTTTAGTTGTCTTCATTGAATATTTATATCATTGAATAAAAGTGATAAAACAACTCTTAAAACGTCAAGAATTTTCTCTTATTTACTGGATAAAATTGAAAATATTTTGGCATGAGAAAACATCAAAATTCTTGTGCTACGGAGAAAAATGTTGGCTCGAAATCTACCAATTTTTATTATGCTGTCGACCAAACTTGAAACAGAAAATAAAGTATCCAAAAAATTACTATACGCTCTTGTAAAAAATTATTATGCTGCATCAAAATTATTATAATGTATGGAAGTAATTGATATTGAAGCTCATCGATAAGTTTCTCGCGCGTAATAAGTAATGTGATACAGTATAATCATTTTTTGTAAGAGCACGATAATTTTTTGGATGCTTTACTCCCTGTTTCAAGTTTAGTCGACAGCATTGTAAAAATTGGTAGGTTTCGAGCCAACATTTTCTCTCTGTGACATCTTATTATGGAAGCGCATTAGCATGTTTTAAATACCAAGAAAATTAAAATAAATTAATAAATCTAGATTATTATTATTATTTTTATTATTATTATTATTATTATTATTATTATTATTATTATTATTTATATTTAAAAAAAGTCCTGTTTTTGTCCTTAAAAACAATTGAACACAGACCAATAATTATAATAAAAAAGTCTGTTTTTAGTCTAAACGCGATTTAAAACAGACTAAATATCACACGAAAATAAGTCTGATATTAGCCTGGATAAGGAATAGTACGGGCAAAAACAGTTTAAATTCTTATATAAAATAAATACGATTTATAAACTTGAATTAAAGGAAAAATATTTGAATTTATCATTTATTTTAAAACAGGTCTAATTTTTTGACCCGGGGCACAAATATTAATTTGACATATGAAACACTATTAAATTATTTAATTAATTCCACTTGTGAAGTTTAAAATTACAAATCGTTTTGATTGACGTTTTCCAAACAAAGAAATAATATCCATCTGTTTTTTATTCATGGCCATATTTCTTATTACCTTTATTTTATCGAGGTCATAATTTTGTCAAATGACACCAGGAACTGAATCACAGAAAAAATCCAACAAACAAACAAACGGATGCTATTAAACAAAATAACTCTAAGGTAAATATATATCCAAGGATAACAATAGTTTTGACTTCCATGCATGAAATACCGATAATTATATATTTATAATAAATAATAATAATAATTATGTGACTTAGCATTTTTTTATGATTCTCGTTCGATGACATTACATTTTTTTAAATGTTTCCATTCATACATTATTAAAAAAATTAAATTTATAACGTAAGCGCACTATGAAAATTTCTTAATAAAAAGTCAATGTTGGCGCTGATTCATTCAGTTCTTGTTCAAATTTATTCAACGATGGATCGTTGTAATAAAAAAAATATTTTGAAAACATTCACTATTATTATAACATTTTTATTCATTCCTGCTGAAGTAAACTGCGATATTATTCCTTTAATCAATTTATCTGCTGGCGATGTTATTAATGGGATCGATTTGAAAAACGACACTAGTGAAATCGTCGGTAAATTATTCGATGACAATATGATGTCAAAGTATGTTGATAAAAATGATACGCTACATGCACGGGTGATGGGAACAAACTCCATTACGGTTTATGATTGCGACCAGATGAATTACTCTCATTTTCACCCCGAAATTAAAGTTATTAATGCAAGGAAGAAAATTGTTAATGAGAGTTACAAATTGAATAATAATTTCTTAAGTATTAATGAAAGTTTCGTTGATAAAAAGTATACTTGCATGGAACGTAAAATTTGTGAAGCCAAAGGTAGAGAATCAGTTTTGAAGCATTTGATGAACGTATATAATATACCAGAAGATATCAAGCAATTAGCTAACAAAACGGGAGTTTTTAAAATGAGAAGTGAGGAAAAGACGTACTTTGTTTCGTCTATTCTGAAAGGTTACTGTTTACGTCAGGTAAGAAGTTGTTGATTTCCTGCATGAAAAAGCTGTAAATTGTAAAAATATATATATATGGCGAGTATGTGATAAATATATGGCAGCAAAAATATTTAGGGGAGAGGGGGGCAAAGTGGGCCCCTTAAGGAAAATAATTATAATATCCTTAATTTTTTGTACGCGTTTACTTCTTTTTGGACCCTTGATACTTACTTTCACTTCATTATGCTGCGTCCATTAAAATTGAAAAATCGAAAATTCGGGGCAAAGTGGGCCATCCAAAAAATTTCGAATTTGTTATTTTTTTTTATCCTCTACACGTGTGATATTTGCAAATAACTATAAAACAATTGTATTTTAAAAATGTGAAAAATCATTGTAATAGTTTGTTGCGATATAATTTTAAAACGTAATCTTATTATCTTTAACATTCTTAATGAATTATATTTAATGAACAGTTTCGGTGGTCTATTTTAGCCCTCAGTATATAAGAAATTTCGATAAGCTTATTATCCGTTTGAATTTATTGCCGTATAGAAAATTTTGAGGGGCCTACTTTGCCCCCATATTTTTTGAAGTATTTTAAATTTCAAGGCGTCCACTTTGCCCCTTTCTCTCTTATATCTATAAATGTATGTTTTTACATATATTGAATTATGTATTTTTTCGCATATAACGTTTTTCTATGCGGGTTTAATCAGTATTGGCAATTATGTATAAGAAAACTTGGGTTCAAATCAGATACAATAATATTTCCGTGTTCGGGGTAAAATGTATAACACACATTACAGTACCACAGTGGAGAAATTAGTATACTATACACCAAGAGCAAAAAATAGGACATTCCAACCCGAGTGAATGATTGCCAATTGGTGGCAAATACCCGCAACCCGACGACGGATCAGATGTCGGTGGGATCACTTTGTAGAAATCACTTATCGTGGTATAAAATTGTTGAGATCAGTTGATGGCACACGGTCAGTCCTTATCTATGGCTTGAGCAGTCATCTTCACCTTGGTCTGAGATCATTTTGTTTCATCTCTTGTCACATAATATAATATTTTCGCTAAAAATGTTCGTTCAAGGGTCTCAGAAGGTAGATGACTAATATACTTTCGCGTACTGTAGGTATTCTACTGATGTTCACAATTTTAGAGAACTAAACTCCTACTAGTAAACAGTTGAAATGTTTAAGTATGCTAAGAATTCAGGAGTAGCAACATAGGCGGGATTAGTCTAAATGTGGCATCTGCCCCTAAAAATCGTGAATGAATATTTTTGGGCAAAGCAAAACTTAAACCTGAAAGACTTTTCAGAAAAATGGTTCTCATAGTTTATGTTACCTCTATTTCTTGTGGCTCTTCAGAATTACATGTGTTGATTTTCATTTACAGGTTCAGGTTTTCGTACGTCCTGAGCGAACGAATGGAACCCGTAATCTCTCTAAAGAAACTCCAGTCCACATTAGTCGAGTTTCAGTAGCAAATAACAACAAAACACTTGAAACCTGGGTCAACGATTATTTGAACGGCGCACATCAATCATTATTCAATGTGACTTTGAGAAATAGAGAGATTATCTTGGAACAAATCAAAAATGCCACCGTTGTTTACCTTGAATTAGAACCACTTCCGGCATTGCCGCCTCAATAACACGAGCAACTATTTCAACAAACACAAAACTACACGTAGAGAAATTTATGGTGACAACTACAATTGATTATAGGATAGTTCCCATAACGTATGGTAACCAGTTTTTTTGAAATATCCACTGCAGGAATGATACTTTTACAAATCATGGTAACAATTTCCATTCCCGTTTATATAGTTCTCATTCTTTTATAATATGGAAATAGTTACATATAATTAAGGTAATCTGTAGGGGTGAGTGGGGTCAATTGAACCAAAAATACTTCAACTTTTTTTTTTTTAGATGAATAAAAGCAAAATGATCTTTTTTTTTTTACGAAATTATACTTTATTGTATAGACTATCATTTCTCTTAACAGGGGATATCAAATATTTTTAGCTGAGTTTTTTTCGCAAACGAAATCTCTAAATACAAAATACAGGCTGTACATCGATGTACTACTGTCTAATCTAGCAAAGTGCGCTTCAATTACTTGATAATATTCGTTTGTTTAAGAGAAAAACTCGGCCAAAGTCTCCATTTACTGCACAAGTGCGACAAAGATAGTACTGTTCGAGGACTTGAGTGTAACAGAGAGATAAGTGCGAACCCCTGATAAGCACATAACTTAACAAATGATGAAAATTTTTAAAAAATACGAAATTGTACAACTGCATCGAATGGTTCAATCGTCCCCTTTGCGGGGGCAATTGGACCACTAGTCGGGGACAATTGAACCAAGAGTATTAGAACCACAAACGAATGGATTTAATGAATAATTTACTATTGCCCGAGAAAAAAAGTTCTTATATGATCATATATAAATCATATAAAAGTGACTCATATAAAATCGTATAAAGTTTTATAATGAAATTGGTCCTATAAAAACTTATATGACTTTATAAAATCTTATATAATCATATAAAATCTTTTATAATCATATAAAGTTATATATACTCAGTAAAAAATGATTTTACCTAATCATATATACAATAACATAGATATGATTAGATCTCAAAATTGGCAGGATCTGATGATATATAATTATATATAATCATGCATGAACAAAAAAAAAAACACCTATCGGTTAATTGCTATTTTGCCAAATGGTCACCCATCCAACTAATGTTCTGCCTCAATGCTGCTCAACTTTGATGATCGCTTGATTGTCGTCTGCTTCTCTAGTCTGCTTTACCCTTATAAGTATATAACATCCTACATCAATAATGCACCAAATATGATCAAATTTTATCACATTTATGTTTTATATAAAATTATAAGTTTCTTTAAGATAACCTGCTTATGAGACCATAGAAATTTATATATAAGAATCATAAAACTATATAAACTTTTATACAATCATATATGATTTTGTATAACCGTATTAAACTCTTTTGTAATCATACAAATTTATTTATAACTTCATATAAAATCACATTAATTTTTATTAACTATCTGAACTCTTAGAAGAATTTTATAAGGTCATATAAAATTTCATATGATCGTATATAACTTTATATGAAGTTACATCGAATTTTATAAAAATTTTATAAGATTATATGAGTTTTTATAAAACCATATATGACTGCATATAATTTATAACATTTTATCTGGTAATGTTATAAACTAATATATAAGTTTATACAAAATCATATAAAATTATGTAAATTTTTATAAGAATTTTATAAGATCGTATGAGCTTTTATATGATCATATATGACTATATATAAGCATATGAAACTTTACCTGGTATTTTTATAAAGTTATATATAACTTTATATAAAATCACATCAATTGTTATAAAATTCTTATAAGATCATATGAATCCTTATAAGAATTTTATAAGATTATGTAAGCTTTCTATATATATTCTTTCTATATATATAAAGCTTTTTATATATATATATATATATATATATATATATATGTAGCGTTGCTACTAGGTGACGCGATCGATAAAATTCGACAGTTTCCGTCGAACATCGATTCAATCATTTATCCATCTCTACCACATTGGTGGGGAGAATTAGTAATAGACCGTGGGATTGTATACACGCATCCAGGCTTCTTACTTTACTGTATACTTAATCGCTGTGTTATTTCCGTTTATTTAAATAAAACATTTGTTTAAATTAATTAGTTGGTTTTAATAATTTATATTATCACCTCAACCACTAAATATATATATATACATATATATATATATATATATATATATATATATATATATATATATATTTATACAAATTGTTTAATAAGTACCCTGCAAAAGAATGAAGACGATCCATTATTTCTATTAAATCTTATTCGCTTTTGATATTCCAAACTCACAAAAAATAAATTATTTACGATTTAGATGTCAATGTTGAATATATTTCAATTTCATAGTTCTGAAGAGAACTTTTTCATAGAACTACAAGATACTAATATACATAATTCAAAATATCAAATAGCGGCAAATTGTAAGGCTGACTCGTTAAGCCAACCGCTATTTGAATTTCCGATCATCATATATTTGATTTTTGTAGCAGTTGATAAATACCGAAGATCATGTATAGAAATATAATTAAAAAAACGATGAGCTAACGAAAGTAATGTGTTATTTGCTTTTTTATGATCATTGATTTTTGTCAATAATTACACTAAAGTTTTAAAATACCGAAGATCAAGTATAGAAATATAATGAAAAAAACAATGAGCTAACGAAAGTAATGTGTTATTTGCTTTTTTATGACCATTGATTTTTGTCAATAATTACACTAAAGTTTTATGTTATATATGTGATTGTGGTACTTATTTTTAATTGACAAGTTCAAAAACCCAAAGCTAGAAAAACAGAACAATAAAATCTATAAAGATTCATCAGTCGCTGTAGAAAAAAGTAATTATCATCAGTAGTGAATTACATTTATGATACTTCATTTCCTGTTTTTAACTTTATCTTTCAATAACTAACAAAAAAAAAGTATGAAGACTATTGCATATTTTTTCAAAATTCAAGTTTGTTTTTCAATAATAACTATTGTAAATTCATATGTAATAACTGATACTACTATTGAACATGATGTCCAAGTCGAGACAATTGAATTTGAAAGAAAAGAACAGACAAATAAATATCGCAGATCTCTCGCCACTAATGATAGCAATAACCTTTGGGATGAAGGCATTATTCCTTATAAATTTGACAATACTTATACCGGACAACAAGGTAAAGTAATTACATACATTTGAATTAGCGAAAAAAAGTATGATAGAAATTCTGACCTAACAATTTTGTCATTTGTATCATGCTCAATAATTGCTGCAGATAGTTTCTACAGATTTTGATGAGTCTTTAAAACGAATGCTATGTGAGGTATGATGAAACCTGCAGTAATAATATTGATGAAATACATTTTCTTCAAGTTTTGTTTAAATTTTCCGTAAGAGACTTGCTGATGGTTTTTCGTTAATTTACTTGCTTTAGATAATGTCGCTAGAGTATACTTACTCTCCATGCATTTTTCCGAGGTTATTCGAAAGTTGTAGTCAAAAAAGAATCCTATGATCAGGATCTCCAGTATCCAGTCACTATTGTAGAATATGGTTTCCCGGGTCAAAAAATTAGATTTGTTTTAAAATAAATGATAAATTCAAATATTTTTCCTTTAATTCAAGTTTGAAAATCGTATTTATTTTATATAAGAATTTAATCTGTTTTTGCCCGTACTATTCCTTATCCAGGCTAATATCAGACTTATTTTCGTGTGATATTTAGTCTGTTTTAAATCGCGTTTAGACTAAAAACAGACTTTTTTATTATAATTATTGGTCTGTGTTCAATCGTATTTAAGGACAAAAACAGACTTTATTTTCTATAATATTTAGTCTGTGTTCAATTGTTTTTAAGGACAAATGCAGGACTTTTTATAAATATAAATAATAATAATAATAATAATCTAGATTTATTAATTTATTTTAATTTTCTTGGTATTTAAAACATGCTAATGCGCTTCCATAATAAGATGTCACAGAGAGAAAATGTTGGCTCGAAACCTACCAATTTTTACAACGCTGTCGACTAGACTTGAAACAGGGAGTAAAGCATCCAAAAAATTATCGTGCTCTTACAAAAAATGATTATACTGTATCACATTACTTATTACGCGCGAGAAACTTATCGATGAGCTTCAATATCAAGTACTTCCATACATTATAATAATTTTGATGCAGCATAATAATTTTTTATAAGAGTATAATAATTTTTTGGATACTTTACTTTCTGTTTCAAGTTTAGTCGACAGCATAATAAAGATTGGTAGATTTCGAGCCAACATTTTTCTCCGTAGCACAAGAATTTTTAAGTTTTCTTATGCCAAAATATTTTCAATTTAATCCAGTAAATAATAAAAAATTCTTGACATTTTAAGAGTTGTTTTATCACTTTTATTCAATGATATAAATATTCAATGAAAACAACTAAAAAATTAAACTGTCAAATTTTCATTAACTGCCGACATTTTTAAACAAAAGATAGTAAATAAATAGTAAATAAGACATAATCAATTCTGCCACTTAATATATTTTCATAAATATTGCCCATAAATAAAAATTTTATAAGTCCATGATTTAATCTAGTTTAGTCCTTGTAAATTTTCAGAACTAAAATTTTTTAAAGTTCACGAATTAATCTAATTTAGTCTGCTCGTAACGCGTTTGTTTTTTAAAGTAGCAGGTCGAAAAAAACTTAAAATTTTCACAAAAGATCAAAATCAGATCAAATAGTCCAATCAGACTAAAATCAGGTCAAATTTTTCAGTCCGGGTAGATCAAAAACAGATTAAAATTTTTATCGAAGTTCAATAACAGACCAAGTAGTCCAAATACAGTCCAGTTAGACTAAAATCAGATCAAATTTTTCGACCCGGGCCAAAAATACTCAAGTATTAGTTAGTCATTAGTGTTTGTTTAAAGTTCTCATCAGATATTTTAAGAAAATTTTTTATATACAAGCTAACATATCTCATTATTCCTTTTGATTCGTCAGGATGTAGTAAAACTTTATTGGAGCCGAAGGGTATTTTTAGTCCTCCAACTCAGAAAGATTCACAGCTTGATGATCATCATTGTCAATGGACAATTAGAGCAGCTGAAGGTCATCGAATAAAACTATCAATCAAATCATTGAATGTTCGTGAAAGCCTCGATTGTTCAACAGATTATCTGGAAATTCGAAATGGCTACCGGAATAGTAATGAGGTTAAAGGTACGTTTGTTTTTAAAATTATAGAACGAAGACCTTTGTCAAACTTAAACACAGGATGTAGTTTTTAATCAATAGTTTGATTTTATCTAGCTCATTATTGCGGAAAATATGTGACACCACTCATAGTTGATAGCAATATTGTGCAAGTGTTATTAATAAGAACTCTTGTTGAATATGATGAGCCGGCTTTTGTAATAGAGTATGAGGCCATATGTAGTAACGATATTTACATTGAACGTAACGATACATTTTACTTGGAATCACCAAATTATCCGGCACGATATGGACCTAATAAACGGTGCCATTGGTACATTAATGTACCAGAGGATCACTCTATATCAATAGTGTTCGATCATTTCGATTTGCAAGATAGTCCAGATTGCAAAAGTGATGTTTTAGAAGCAGAAGAATTTGATTATTTTCTGGCTCCAATTAATAAAATTTATTGCGGTAAAAATGATACTTTGAAAATAACGTCAGCAAGACGATTAATGCTTCTCAGATTTATAACTGATGAATCTATTAACGGAAATGGGTTCTCTGCTGTTATTACTGCGCAACAAAATAATGCCCATAATTGATACGCTAATCGATTGCTATTCAATATATTTATCTAAGTAAAAAAACTTTTATGTTGCTATTTGTATTTTCATCACAAAATCAATAAAAAATACTATAATGATTTGATTGATTAAAAAAAACTGTATCGAATTATTTTATAGCCATTCCGACGTTATCATTTCATTCTCCCCTGGAATCAAATGAACTCCAAAAGGTACACGGAGAGAAAAATATCGCCAGATTAAGTATACGTATCGCTATTCTGGCTATACGCTGTATAGTCATCTTACTTAACGATACGCCGTATAGCCAATTTAGCTATACAGAGTATCCTCACAGCGGATAGTCAAAATGACGATCCGTATCCTTATTTTAGGCATTTTATGAATCGCTGACATGACTATCGCGCAAACTCTGTATTTAGGCATCCCGCAACCGAGAACGATGATACGTATAGCCAATTTAGCTATACGGATCCTCACGCTGGCGATACATATACCTATATCAACGAAACTACATATCGTTACAAAGGCTATTCGCCGTATTGTTAAATTAAATAAACGAATACTTAAGGGGTTAGGGGTAGTCAGAATTTTCAAAAAATCGATTTTTTTTTTTTTGCATTTTCTTAAAGTATAATATTTTAAAAATATTGTGTGAAAATTTGAAGTGAATCCGACAAATTCTTTTCGAGTTATTTAACAATGACCAAAGGACGCTCGGGTGCTACGTGGCATTCGAGAGCAGGTAGCTAGAAACAGCTGCAAGCAACCGACCTTTCGGGTTTCATTGTCATGAATATCTCCCCATTTTAATGTATTTATTATTATATATATATATATATATATATATATATATATATATATAGGATATATAAATATATATATCCTTCTATATATATATATATCCTTCTACATATATTCACAATTTGTAGGTAGTACAAGAACTGAAAAATAATTTTTGGTTGCCAGTATACCTGTAGTCGTTGCACTGATCAGTCGATAGTTTTGTGATAAATTATTTCTCAAGTGAATTAAATTATTAACCATGGGACGTGATTCTAGAAAGGTTTCAAGAGAACTTCGGAGTTCTGAAAAAATTAATAAGTCACGTTCAGTCAAAAGAAAGAATGTTTTTAATCCGAAAACAGCCGAACGTGATGAAAGTATTCAGAGTACATCTTCTAAAAAATTAAAACAAAACACTGAAGATGATGTACCTGAAGACAGCAGTACTGAATTTCGAATAATAAATTTTATTCAGGTATTCACTGCAATTTCTGCTCTTATAAAATGTAAAAAATGTGATGGAAATGTAGTGTTTCAAACAGCAAGTACACGTGGGCTGGGATTCAAAATTGTAGTTGCATGTAATAACTGTGGAAATGAATATATTCCTTCCTGTTGAAAATATGAAATCTGCTATAATGGCAACCTTTTATCACTACGGCTCGAGTGATGAAAAACCGAATCATGATATGTGTCCAAAAGGCGAAGAATCTTGGTGCTCTTACCAGCGCGCTGAAGCAAGAGGAGAGCTTGATACCTTTTCTCACGATTATTCTCCTTTACCTTCTGATGTTTTAAAAGCTATCAAGCCTATATACGAAGATCTTAGTAATGAAAATTTACTTTCAAGATGTGTAGGTGGATTCAATCAGAATAATAATGAAAGCTTTAACCAACTAGTATGGAAAATATGCCCAAAAACGGTAAATACTAGTTTTACTATCGTACAAATAGCTGCATACGTTGCTATGTGTATATTTAATGAGGGTATAAATTCATTATTAGTCTTGATGAATACACTAGGACTTAATTGTGGGCCTAATTCTCATCGGTATGCAGAAAGAATGGATGCTGCACGTATCAAAGTAGCAGATAAGCGCGCTAATGATAACACCCGAGAAGGTCGATTGCAACGTAGGCACCAGCAAATCGATATTTTGGAAGCTGCTATGTCGGCTGAAGAGCTATTATATGGTCCAGGAATAGATGACTCAGTGTAAGTTATTAAATAATTCTTATAATTCGACATAAATCCATAGCAAAACTTTAAATGCGTTTTTCTCAAAACTATGTTTTCTGAACTGGTGATCACTGTAACTTAAAAACTGCTCGGTAGATTTCAATAAAATTTATTGTACTTTTGAAATACATTAAAAACTCGTGCCTGATCGAAGGATTTTTTTTTTTTTCAAAAATTTCGATTTTTTTTTAACAATAAACTGTCGGTTTTTTTCTCGAAAATTTGAAAAAAATTTCCTGAGGCCGCCATTTTGTTAATTTCGAAAAAAAAAAAAAAAGCTTCGATCAGGCACAAGATTATCTATTAATAAAACTAATTTTTCTTGTCCGATTGATTTTAGATGAATCTCCAAGGACTTATGATGATCACCGCAAAGGACTTCGGGAGGAACGGGCTCTACAAAAACAGCGATAACTTTTTGAATTATTAATTTTTTTTTTTGAAATTTTCGTGAAGTCAAATCGAAACGTGTTCTAATAAAGCTATGTTTTTATTTTTGTCAAATAAAGTAATTAACTACAAAAAAAAAATTATTGAAAATCATCATTTTTTCATACCCCTGAGTACCCCTAACCCCTTAATTGCATGACAGTCTGTAAGTTGATTTGTCGCGATAGTGATAAAAAAAAGAAGGCCATTTGGCATCCGAAATGAAAGCAGATTTCTTACTTGAATCAAACCGTTTATATTAGGACTACAAGTACTCTGATGTCATCTAGCTATCCAAGGGAGATAGGCTATCATGACATGAATATGATATTCTTATATCTATGACTTTGAATATTATATTCGAAGATATAAACAACGGCACTATCACCATACCGCATGAGTCAATTATGTGACTTTGAACCCTTATTAAAAGTGGAACAATTATCTAAAAAAAAATTAAAAAAGGAAAATATAGCTTTTTTCTATTGGCTATCAAGTTCTTTTTACATAATAAGGATAGATATACTCGTTAAAAAGTTATTTACGAAAAAAGCCGAAAAAGTATGATTTTACATTATTTTAGGAATTTTAAATGTCCACCATTTCTTAATTAGTTGACCGATTTTGTTTATCTATAAACTTAATCGTGATAATCGTTCATATAAGAAGTGTGCCAAGTTTCATTAAGATCCGTTAAAAATTGTGGCCGCTATCGTCGCAACAAGGTGCGTTATATTACAAATATGTATATATATATATATATATAAACTGTTGAACCGATGGTATTTTTGGAACCTATTCGATGAATTATGATAGATTATGGCAAAATCCTTAAAAAATTCCACCATGAGGACAAATGCAAAAGATAGATTTCTATTAAGTCCACTAAAAATATATATCAAGAAATATTCAAACAAAAAAATTTTTATTTTCATAATAACCCACCGCCACCCTCATTCCACCACTAAGATTGAACCTTTTTTCGTACTGTAGATAAAACTATATCTTCATTATTAATTCCAATATCCATTATTACTACTAACATAGAGAACATTTCTACCATTTGTATCACAATATTTTACGCTAGTACTTCTTTAAATAATTTCTACATATTTTTTTTTTTAGTACCATTACGGACAACAAACTTTGTAAGCGTTTAATTTCGTGAAATTTTCTTCACGACTTTTTTTTTATACTCTGGGTAGTACTCTTCATACAAAGAATTTATATTATAATCAATCCGATAAATGTTTCTCCATATTCCGCTCTCAAGATTTACAATGTTATTAATAACTTCACCATCATTGGGACGGGCTACATAAAAATGAGTGTTGTCGGTGTTAATTATGGTTATTATTTTTGATGAGCATGGATTTTTGGGACCAGAGTTAACAATTGATAATAGTTGAGATTGTAGACCATCAACAAAAAAAATAACTACTTTTACTTCTAGAGCATGACTTATCGCAATTATCGAACCTTCGTTACCCCAAATTTTATCAGCAGCTATCATTCTCATAAAATCATCGACACTAGGATCTACTAAAAGACTACTCTCATCATTCTCAGAATACACATTTATGAGTCTTGTCTTGCAAAATACTTCATAATAATCAAGCTTAGAAAGAATATGATGAATGATAAAAAGTTTAACTACAGGATATTTTTCTTCATCATTCAACAAAAGTTCAGCAATAACCCGAAAAAAGCAATTACCATCACTTTCTACGTTATCAACTTCAAAGTAATTTAAAAGTACTTCAGGAAACCGTTTTTTTGGTATGCTTTTCTTTATTAAGTCATTTTTAATTAATGGTTTATTATCGATTTTACTTCTGACATTAAAACATACTTCTAAAATAAACTTTTCGTTGTCATTTTGGATTTGCTTTATTTCTGAAAGAGATTTACTTTGGTGTATTCTATTTAAAATTTTATGAATATCATACACATCGAACTCGTCAATATTCTTACTTTCTATTAGATTATTTTCATTTCTTGTAATATTTGTACTAACACGATTAAATTCACGGTTAAAGAGTGAATTTAAATTAATTTTGATGACAGGGATATTTTTCCATACATTACCATTAAATTCAGGAGAGCTCAACTTTCTGTGAGCTGCGACGAAGTGATAATTAATCTCATTAACTATCGTTAGAGGTATTAGTGATTGTGTAACAGGTGGTATAATTTTATTAATGTGACTTTTTTTATGTGTGTCCTTGTCTACACAAATAGTGATCACTATTACTTTCAATGCATTGCTGATCGCATAAAGGGAACCTTCGTTTCCCCATGTATTGTCCTGAGCAACCATTCTTATAAAATCATCTAATCTAGGGTATTCTATATTATATCCATACTCATCTTGAACTGAAATAGCACCACGGGAAAGCAATAACCCATAAATAATTTCATTACAAACAATGCTATTAACGATAAAAAGTTTAATATTATAATATTTTTTTTCATCATAATAAATTAATTCAGCTAATGCACGGAATAAACAATTACCATCACCTTTTACATTAACAAAAGAATATACATTATTAAGAGTACGATTTATTCCAGCATCATAGCTCGATAAACGTTTTTCATTAAGCATAAATTTTTTATTTGAATCTAAATTATCAAACTTATAACCCGATGATTCTTTTGTGTTATTTGCAATAATGTTAGAATCAATTTCAATTAAAAGATTCGAAATAGTTTCACGATTTCGTTCTAAAATTACTGAAATTTCCTCCAAAGACGAACTTCTAGTTATATTAAGTAAAATGTGTGGAATAGACGGTAAGACAAAATATGGTTCTTGAAATGTAACTTTTGTCTTTTCATTTGAAGAACTTGTATTATCCTTCTTTACATTTTTTTCGCTAAATAAAGCTTTTTGATTATTATTCAAATGACATTTTGTTCTCGTTTTAGGAGGATTTTTTGATTTTTTATATTTTATACTGTCTTTTTCATTGTCATTTTTCTTAGTTTCTTCTTCTATTCGGCTACTCACAATAATTGGTTTAGAAACAGTAACTTTGGAGGATTCTAAATGATCAACCAAGGATCTATCGGGTACATTATTAGCTTGGTTACAAAAGTAAATTGGTTTATGATCTGAAGTAATACTTTCATAAGTACCAGACATATAATCATCTAAATTAGTAAAAATTACATCAAGCTGCGTATTAAAATTGGTTGTCGGTATTGCTGGTGGCAATGCTCTTTTTAAATTTTTCTTGTCATTCATGTATTTTTCTAACCATAGAACTTCATTACCGTAACAATCTTCATTGAAATCGCCAATTATTACCAAATTATTATTTTCTTTACAAGAATTAATCATGCTATCCATACTCTTTTTGAATAACTCTCGAGAAACTTTAGGTGATATATAGCCTCCTATGATACACAAATCATTTATAATAAAAGTTACTAAATCCACATGTTCAACTGTGCCTGTAGACTGAGAGTCATAAGTCAAATTATTGACAATAGAAACATTGAGATGATACTTTTTATAGATAATTACTCCACGAAGAAATTTCTTATCTGCATTATTGCCATCAGATCTGTAAATAATTTCGTAACCATTTATACTAATATCATCCGTGGGCAAAGTTCGTGCTTCAGCGAAAATCATAATATCTGCTCCATGAAACCATTTATCGTTTCTAACACAGCCTATGTATTTGTGAAGTGATAACGCGTTATGGAAAATAATTTTTATTCCATCTAATTGATATAATGGCTGCTCAAAAGTCAATAATCTTTTTTCATTTTTCAAACGATCCAATTCTACTTTCAAATCACTATTATTATCTAGAGGAGGTGGTGGTTTGAACGTCCCATCAATAAAAAGGTTGTCAGGATTTGTAACACGACTACAGGCAACATATTTCATCATTCTTGACATCCCTTTAGTATGAACACAGCAAGATAGATAAGTTTGACCTTGGCTTTTATGAACTGTTACACTTTCTGCAGAAATTAAAGGAAATTGCTTTCGTACAGCCATTTTCTTTCCAACTGCAATATCTGTAATTACGACTGGGAAAATCGGAACGAAATTTGAGTTTCTATTCAAATTATTTTCTTTTAACAGTTTTAAATTGCAACATCGAGTTTCTCGTCCTATATTATTGTCATCAAACTCTAACCAAAATATCGTGATTTTCTTCGAGTTTTTATCTCTCGTTACATGTCTTAATGTGCCTGTTGCTCCATTTACCAATCCTTCTTGTGTATTGATGTTACGTATAATCATTAATTTGGTACCTATTTTTGTTAAAATAGTCGTTGGTAAACCGCCACTTTTATTAGCTGGTAAATTACGAAGTGTTTTAAGGGTATTTTCAACTACTTTTTCACTTAATGTTTTGTCGTTTTGAATATGATCTTCAGCTTCATGTTCAAATAGTTCACCAGGCATACTACGAATTTTATTATTATTATATGCTTCAACGTCTTTATTTGTGTAAAAAAGATGAATTGCATTATGAGGAACATTCGGTAAATTGCATCGTGATTCAAATAGTTTTATATCACTATCAGTCATTGTTCCCATGGAAAGATTATTTAAAGCATTAATGAAATTAATATTATCTTGCCGCATAACTTGGGTCAACTCGTAAAATTCGAAATCGATCCAATTGTCAGTAGTGAATAACGCGTTATATGCAGGATCAGCAATATTTGGTTGAAAAGGTTTACCGGGGTTTGCTTTATTCCATTCTAATTTTCTATCTCTTAAGTAATGCTGTGCTGTGTAATAAATTGGCTTATCCATCACAGGTGGTAGTTGCTTCAAGTCTCCAACGAAAATAATTGATAATCCACCAAAAGGAGAATTGTTACCAGTAATTTGCTGAAGACGGGTATCAATTTGATTTAAACGATTACGACCAATCATTGAAACTTCATCTATAATAACAACTTTTACATGGCGCATTTCAAATCTTAAGGATACAACAGCACTAGAACTTAGAGGTGGAATGTTTCCTCTCATATTATCAACAGGTAAATTGAAGCAGCTATGAATAGTTGAACCTCCGATTAGAAATGCAGCTTTGCCAGAAGGAGCAGCTAGTATGACTTTAGCCGAGTTAATATCTAAACAATTGATTTGTTTGTTGTAATAATCAGAAATTGTTTGGTATAAAAGTTTAATTAAAAACGACTTTCCAGTTCCTGCTTGGCCACAAATAATCAAACGAATTGGTTTATTACATTTCTGAGCATATAAACAATGCATTATTATTTGAAGTTGTTGTTCATTTGCTTTTAATAATAATTCTAGAATATCATCATCTTTTAACACTTTTGGTACACTAATCTTATAATCCTTTTCTTTTGAATCAGAAGATTTTGTTCTTTCGGTTTCAATAAACATATCAACAAACTCATCTTCAATTTTTTTCTCGAAACTGAATGCATTTTGATTCTGCTCTTCATCATCAACTTCATCTTCTACGTTTTTAAAAATATCTTCAATAAAGTTTTCATCTATATAATATATTAATGCTCGATTTTTTTCAAGTAAAGTTTTATTTTTTTCATAAACTTCTTTTTTTTCAAGTAAGGTTAACTTTTCGATCTCAATATTTTCATCACGGAATGGTAAAAATAAAAGTAGCTGTTCTCGAATGTAATTGTTTTCATCTTGATGTTTATTATAATTACGTATCCGTAATATCTTACGCTTTGCGCGTTCTTTAACATCATCCTCTTGATTTTTACTATCATCACTATCGTCACAGCTGCTGTTTTCATTTCCTGAATCAAGTTCAACTTTCTTTAGTTCAGTTTTCATCAAAAGTTGATTATGATCACTATATCCTGTGGCAAAATCAGCTAAACACATTTCTTCATATCGTTCATCACGTTTAGAGTACTTATCAATTAGATTATCTTGATAAATATCTGTAGAATCGGGTGCCAACTTTGCTAATTCTTTGTTTCGTTTAACTACTCTATTTCTTTCTTCTATCGGAAAAGTAGGAACAAATACTCCAGCTCGACTGGACTTAAAAAATGGTAAGTGGAGAACAAGACACGCTGCTTCCTGAGCTGCTAAAACTCTAGAGTTGATAAACGCATTCCCAAACTTTTTTACTTTTTCGAGGTTAGTAAAATCCTCATGAGCAAATTGTTCAATTAAAGTTCGAAATATCTTTGCCATTTCTTGATCGACTTTAACAACATAATCAGTTAAATATTTCACACACGCATATGGATCACAAATGAATTGAATATCCATATTGGATTTCAATAAAGATAAAATGTCTACATTGTATGCATTTACAAAGATCTCATCGCTTTGACGTTTCAAAAATACTCGAGTTGACTTCAGAGGATATCTAGCAGCTTGTAAATATTCAGTTTTCGTTATTTCAAGTTCTTTTAAAATTTGTGAGAATGGAATTTCTCGTGGTGTTTTCGTTAGTTCGTTAAGAAAATTGTTAACTTTTTCAAAATTCACTTTAACTTGTTCGTTTCGTTCTTCTGGGGGTAATTTAGTTAAAATTTTTGTTTCAGGCATTGGCCACAGAGGATAGTGGAAACGGCATGTTTTTAAATTTTTCATACCTTTACGACACGTAAAAGTATGTTTATGCTGTTGGTATTCCATAACGTATGGATTTTTTTTATCCAATCGGCATGTGATAAATTTGTCGATGAAATCAACACATTTCTGTTCAGATTGATTATCATCTGGATCATATTCTGGTGCATTATTTAATTGAGCTACTATATGAAAATGTAAGACACCCTTCTGTTGAACTTCTGTTTTTTGAACCGAATCTTCAACATAATATTCCTTAAAAGGACCATGATTTTTTTTTCGCAAGCAATCTAGTATAGCGTTAAAATAGCGATGAATATAACGTGCACAAGTAACTGGATTATTCCGTATTAAATACGATTTATCGTCAAGTTTCAATTGAAGTACGTCATTTAAGCTGATTTTTTTGTCATGTTGTTCTTCATAGAGTTGTTGTAGTAAGTAGGGGTCATCATTTATCGAAATTGAAAATGTGTAAAAGACATTAAATCGAGGTCTTTGTGCCATAAAAGCAATCATAAATTTTCTTTTATCTTCAGAATAAGCAGGTGAGCCGACAACAAACTTCAAGAATTTGTATGCTAAATCTTTATTGATTAACTCATCAACTACATCACCCCGTAAAATATCTTTTGCAGATATAGATTCGTTTTTGATGCCTCTTCGAGTAACAAAGTTCATTGAATCTTTGGTTCGTTTTTGTACAGTCATTTGACCGAGCTGAAGCACAAAAGTCGGATCTTGACGACAACGTGGATCTTTATGAGTTAGCCAAAGCTTATGTCTTTCATTAGCAGTTAAAGTATTAGCTTCATCAAAAGGTTCACCACAAAATATTTGTGGGTTACATAAAATTTCGTAATGAGGAATATTGTACATTGGCGTTGGAATTTTGTTTTCACCAGGTGCAATAATTCGTGTAAGTTCAGCTGATTCACGATTTTGGTCTATGATCAAAACGTTATCACAATCGAAGTTTCCATAATCGTTGTTTTCATCTTCATTTTCAAAAAATTTCTCAAACAATTGATTTTCAGAATTCAGTAAATATTTTTTATCATTTTCGTCAACAACAAATGGAACTTTTTCTTGGGAATATTGTGAGAAAAATGCTTCATTTTCTTTTATACCATATCTCTTATATAATGTAGATTTTTGGAGATATTCCCACGACAGTCTTACATCTTCAACAATAATAGCTTCAGCCATGTAGCTATTTTTGTATTCTTTTTTACGTTTTATTATAACTTGAACTACCTTAGTATCTTCAAGACGTCGTGGTAAACATTTCATCATTTCTCCAATGTCAACTTGAACGTTCACAATATTTCCTTTCAGAGATAATTGTGGAATTGCTGAATATGGTTGAAGAGGTACAATTTGTAAAAATGGTAACCAAGGTGACACTAATCTAACCCCAATGGGACTTAAACGTTTCAAATAATCCGGAACTTCTACAAAAGAAAGATTTTTCGTAGCAGCTCTTTTAGGAATTGTACCGCTTTTTAAACTTTTCCAACATGAGATACAAAGATACTCAGATTGTTTATATTTATATGCATGATCATCCATACCCTTTTTCATAATTATTTCTTTTCTATAATTCGTTAATTTATGTATATTATCATATAGTTTTCGCATACAACACGTACAAATCTGAGGTATTTTACGTTGTTTCGTTAAAACTTTAACATATAACTCTGCCGATTTGTTTCTAATTTTCGCTTGTTTTTTCAGATTATTTAAATAATTTTCACTATACTTGAATAAGTTATCTGTACGTTGTTTACGTTTTGCTTCTTTTTGCAATTGGCGTAATCTGGGTCCAGATTCGGGATCAACTCGGTTTTTTTTCGCAGTAGTATTAACATCATCACTATGCATCTTTCGTTTTTCTGGATCTTCGCGCTGCTTTCTTTTAATTTCTTTATTTTTTTTACATTCATTTTGATAGTAATCATTGTCACTTCGTTTTCGAGATAGTTGAGTAGCTCTAGATTTATTTTCAATCAAACGAAAAATTTCATTTTCACGCATTTCATTCATCCGCTGTTTATTTTTACTCATTTCTGCGAGATGATAATTTTCTATTTCGCGAGTTTTTTTCATTGCAATGCGATTGGATCTACGACGCTTTTCGATAGTTTGTTTTTTTTTCGTTTTAGGCATTCTTAAAGTTTTTTATAGTTCACGTTATTATTAAAATTTTAATAGTATGAATCTTACAACTATGCCTATAATTCTTAATGCTAATTGATACTTGGGTCAAATAACAAAGACAATATGTATGATTATACTAAATAAATAATTCGTTTATTAAAATTTTATTACAGAAAAATAGACTTATTTTAAATATTTGAAAAAAAAAAAATGCATAATACTTTTTATATGCCTTGAAAAAAATAGGATCAATAATAAAGTAAAATCAACAGGTGCAAAAAAAAATATATATAGATATATATGGTAGACTGTTTTTGGTATTTTAGTAAGCAACTTAAATATATAGGAGTCGCACTTGGCAGACTGAGCTTTTGGTATTTTGTAAGCAACTTAAATATATAGGAGTCGCACTTGGCAGGCTGAGCTTTTGGTATTTTGTAAGCAACTTAAATATAGAAGTCGCACTTGGCAGACTGAGCTTTTGGTCTTTTGTAAGCAATTTAAATATTGGTGTTTGAGTAAGTAACTTAAACATAGAAAAGGCGCAGTTGGCAGGCTGAGCTTTTGGTATTTCAGTAAGCAACTTAAATATATAGGAGTCGCACTTGGCAGGCTGAGCTTTGGTATTCTAGTAAACAACTTAAATATAGAAGATGCGCAGTTGGCAGACTGAGCTTTTGGTCTTTTGTAAGCAATTTAAATATTGGTGTTTGAGTAAGTAACTTAAACATAGAAAAGGCGCACTTGGCAGACTGAGCTTTTGGTATTTTGTAAGCAACTTAAATATATAGGAGTCGCACTTGGCAGGCTGAGCTTTGGTATTCTAGTAAACAACTTAAATATAGAAGATGCGCAGTTGGCAGACTGAGCTTTTGGTATTTTAGTAAGCAACTTAAAAATATAGGAGTCGCACTTGGCAGACTGAGCTTTTGGTATTTTGTAAGCAACTTAAATATAGAAGAGGCGCAGTTGGCAGGCTGAGCTTTTGGTATTTTAGTAAGCAACTTAAAAATATAGGAGTCGCACTTGGCAGACTGAGCTTTTGGTATTTTGTAAGCAACTTAAATATAGAAGAGGCGCAGTTGGCAGGCTGAGCTTTTGGTATTTTAGTAAGCAACTTAAATATATAGGAGTTGCACTTGGCAGACTGAGCTTTAGTATTTTAATAAGCAACTTAAATATACGGGAATCGCACTTGACAGACTAATCTTTTGGTATTTTGATTGACTTATAATAGTCGCAGTCAGCAAACTGAATTTGAGTTTAGCTTCTAGAACAAAAAAAATTGTAATGTAATCTCACAGTATGCAATGTAAAATATAAATAAAAAATATATAAAATCTTCTCAATTTTATAATCTAACACTATTAATTAAATTCAGCAGAAAGTTGATGTAGAAAAAAGGATTTTGTTAAATCTACTGCAATAGAATTGTAAAAAAAAACTTACAGATTAGCAACAAGCAGCTGTTTATATATAAATAATAAAACGAATAAAACAAATCTCGTGATCAAAACAATCTCAATTTTAATTAAAAAATTTCATAAATGTTAATAATTGCTTTTAAGAAAATTAAACTAGATGAATTTAAGAAAACATTTAATTACCTTTCTATTCAACTTTCCTGATGCGAATGACATAGAATTAAAAACAATGTTTTAAAATGAAAAAAAAGTAAATAAATTATTTAAACTTACCTAGTTAGTTTTATAATATAAACTGTAAATATGATACTGAAGCTAGACGGCGTCTAATAATTTTTGAATCTTTTTAAGAACTGTAAATTACAAAAAAAAGTATTAAAAAATAAAAAAAATTGCACTTATAGATCTTTAAATTTACTGCATGTGCATATTTTTAATTTTTTTTTTGTAATCAATTTGTTAAAAAAAAAATTCCAAAATTGTTAATAACCCAAACTTCAGGGTCATCCTGTAAATATATCTTGACGTAGCCGTACTTTTTTTGCCAAAAGTTTTTTTTCAACCAATTCAATTAATGAAGGCAGAAAAACTTTTTTTCAACCGATTCAATGTAATGAAGGCTGAAAAAAATTTTTTTGTCAACCGATTCAATTTAATGAAGGCAGAAAAAAAATATATCTTGACGTAACCGTACTTTTTTTGTCAAAAATTTTTTTTCAACCGATTCAATTAATGGAGGTAGAAAACTTTATTTTTTTCAACCGATTCAATTTAATGAAGGCAGAAAAAAATTTCTTTTTCAACCGATTCGATTTATTGAAGGCAGAAAAGAAAAACATAAAATATAAATTCTCAACGATTTTGCTTTTTACTTCATTAACGATAATTGTCACTGACAGTATTGACTGTCAATAACCTACGCCTTGAATTGGTATTCAAATTGACAGCTACCCTAATAGCACAGTTTGCTTAGCAAAAGTTTGCTTTACAAAAGTTTCCTTGAATTTTCCGTCAAATTCATGCTCTTCCGTTTTTTATGACAATTTGTATATAACTTGTTATACAATTTGACGTAAATTTACTACCCGAACTAGAATGCTATTCATTTCAAAAGATGTATGAAAATTGTCGTCAAAAACGGAAAGCCCGAAGTTGACGGTTATTTGACGAAAAATTCAAGGAAACTTTTATTATTGGGGTTTTCTTCTAGTAAAAAAAGTTACCTCTAAATTCAGAAAAAATTAACCGCAAATTTTTCTTTCCAATTTTTGATGTCAAATTGTCGGCAAATTTAGGTAAGATCAATTGTTAAATTAATGTCAATTTCAAGCTAAAGCGGCTATTGGGGTATTGCGACCGCGCATCGTGACTATAATATCAACTACTGATTAAACTTTAAAACTTTGTGATGTAATTTTTACATATGATTTTTATTGTCTACGATCTATTATTTTTTATTTAATACATATTCCCGCAGTGTGAATTTCAGGCAAACTGAATTTTAAATTCCGGAACAAATATCTGTTAAATTTAACAACAAATATACGTCAATTTCTGTAACTTAGTTTTTGACTACAATATGTGTGATTAACTGTGCAAATTGTTAAAAAAAAGTTAAAGCAAGTTTCGGATATTTAATTGTCAGATAGCAGTCAGTTTTCAGTCAAACTGGCTATCAGAGTAAGTTATAAAGTAAACAACTGACGTAATAATACCAGGACACAGACGACTAAAACATTAGCCTGATAGCCACACTTTAAATACAATTGCTCAGCAAGTTCTGTAGTTAAACATTTTCGGCTAACTTAACGACAGGTTTCTGGCAAGCCTCGGCTGGATAATACTTGCCTGCAAGTTGATGCAAATCTACTGCCGTCATCTGAATGTAATTTAACAGAAAATCTTGCCGTCAATTTGAAGTGAAACTTTCAATCAACTTAACGTCATTGTCTGAAAGTAACACTTGTAGTCAAATTAAATTCAAGTTACAGACAATTTGCTGTCAACTTGAAGGTAACCGTTTGCTCTCCAACACTTTCCGTTAAGTTGGCTATAGAATACGGCAGTTGCTTGAGGTTAACTTGTGGATAAGGTGGCTATCAGGGTAGATATGCCTAGCCAAACTGTCTCATTCTGGCTAAGTACGCCAACTTACAGGAAGTATGGAATGAGTAAGTAGAGCATTCTATTGACTATAATGACGAAATACATGACTTCCGGCTTCAATCGTCTACGGAACCGATCACGAATAGTTTAAGCATTACATGAATATCGTATTAACCCGGAACATCTAGTGTAAGTATTTGAACAAAATTCATCAATTTTTACTGACGTAAATTTAATAAATAAAAATCAATTGTTTTTACGATTATTTTTTTGTTTTGTCTTTTCATGTATAATCCTACTAAACATGTAATTTTTTT
Organism: Microplitis mediator; assembly: GCF_029852145.1. NCBI lineage: Eukaryota > Metazoa > Arthropoda > Insecta > Hymenoptera > Braconidae > Microplitis > Microplitis mediator. Next base: position 19,586,435 of record NC_079977.1, on the reverse strand, counting down.
TTGTTTTTTACTAACCTCTATACAAACACACCGTTAAGAAGCTGAATTTTTTATTACAAATATTTTATTTATTACTTTTACTTATTTATATTTAATTTATATAAATTTTGTTCTTTATATATTTAATTTAAATTAAATAACTTTCTTTCATCATTTTTCTTTTCTATTAATCACAGGTTATCTTTCTTTTTGTCTACCTAACAAGATCGTATATTTAACTATTTGCGAGATAATACTCAGCCTCTATTACGTTTCATGAAATCATGGGTGACCCAAATGGTAAGACACAAAAATGAGAAATTTGAAATTATAATTAAAATCTTCAATCCATTTTTTGTTGAGGCAAATTATTATTATTTTTTTTTTAATATCCAATTTTTTTTTTTTCTCTAGGCCGAGATCAGCAGAATGGATCTTTACCAGAACATTATTTTATGTTCAGAGATCAGATTCTGGGTGCGCAGATTCTAAATAATCATGGAGGTATTAATGCATTGCAAGATCAAATTGGATTGCAATACCCTGGTAATTTACCAGGTTCGTCATACCCTGTAGTACATCAGCAAAGAAATACAAGATATTATTTACCTCCGTCCGCATCCCAGCAGCAATTTACTACTCAAGCCTCACAAATTTCATCTGTTGCTCAGCAGAAAATTGCAATCAGATCTCGGGAGGACTTTCCTCCATTACCTCAGCCACAAAGCATTTCAGTTAATCAGGAACGTTCTGATGCTCAGACTGAGCAAAGCAACGAATCAACAAATGTTTCTGATAAAATCGAGCAGCAAGATGGACCGATAATTCCAAAAGTGCCTTCTGATTCATCAGAACAACAGAAACTTGTTGAAGAATGTCTGTCAAGTTCAACACAACAGCAGCGAATAGATTCATCAATTACTCAAGAAGCTTCTTCTATATCAACACACCAGTCACAACAAGAACAAACTGTACAGCAACAAAATCGATCATTGGACCAAAAACTTGCCACTACATCAACTCAGCAAGTGATTTATCCTCATCTCCAGCATGTTAGTCAATCAGGTTGTGAATTAGGTTATCCTTTTTACCAGCAGTATGGTAATCAATTGGTACACCCTGCATATCAGCAATACATAGGGCCAAACGGTCAACTAATTCATCATAATTATCAGCAAGTTGGACCAAGTAGCCAAGTAGTTCCTATGACATTTCAGCAACAAAGTGTTCCAAGTTCTCAATTAATACCTTCGTCGGTTCAGCAGAGTGGTGTTCTGAGAAGTCCAATGGTCGGTGCTACGTTTCAGCAGTTAAATAGGATGGATAATTTGAAATGGCAACAGTCAGGTGTTTTACCTCAACAACCTCAAGTAATGGGGAATCATTTGAATAATAAAACGTCAGAACATCGTCCACAAAAGAAGATGTATGTTCCTACTAATCAGCAGGGTAATGTTGATACTAAGGAAACGATGCTCGAAAAAGTAGCATTACTTCTTGAGCAATCAGCTGGTTCTGAGAAAAAAACGGATTCACGCCCGAATGCATTTAATAATAATAACAACAATCACTACAATAATAATCGTCGTTTTGGAAACTTCCAAAACAATCAGTGCCCGCAGAATTGTAAGAACTGTCAAGATTTTTGTGCAAAGCAGTGTAATAGATGTCGAATCAGTAGATTATTATTATTATAGATCTACATTCTCATTGTATGAGTTTAAGACTTAAAAAATCGGTGATTTGAAAAGTGATTTTTTGATTTTATAATTTTGCACCGTAAAAATCGGTGATTTCAAATGTGATTTTTTGGTTTTATGATTTTTTTACCGTGAAAATCGTTGATTTGAAAAGTAATTTTTTTTTTATTTTATGATTTTTCACAGTAAAAATTGATGTTGTGAAAAATAATTTTTTCATTTGATGATTTTTCACCGTAAAATCGGTGATTTAAAAAGCAATTTTGTTTTTCTTTTTTATTTTATGATTTTTCACAGTAAAAGTTGATGTGAAAAATAACTGTTTCATTTGATGATTTTTCACCGTAAAATCGGTGATTTAAAAAGCAATTTTGTTTTTCTTTTTTATTTTATGATTTTTCACAGTAAAAGTTGATGTGAAAAATAATTGTTTCATTTGATGAGTTTTCACCGTAAAAATCGGTGATTTAAAAAGAAATTGTGTTTTTATTTTTTTTTATTTTATCATTTTTCAACGTAAATATTGATGTTGTGAAAAATAATATTTTCATTTGATGATTTTTCACCGTAAAATCGGTGATTTAAAAAGCAATTTTGTTTTTCTTTTTTCATTTTATGATTTTTCACAGTAAAAGTAGATGTGAAAAATAATTAGTTCATTTGAAGAGTTTTACCCGTAAAAATCGGTGATTTAAAAAGCAATTTTGTTTTTATTTTTTTTTATTTTATGATTTTTCAACGTAAATATTGATGTTATGAAAGCCCTGGTGGAAATTTTTGGGAATTTTCTCTGAAAAACTCAGTTCCAAAGTACTAAAGACTTTTTCAAAGTTCTGAAGATTTTTTCAGAGAAAATTCCCAAAAATTTCCACCAGGGAGGTACTTTCATTGATCTCGAATGTTTAATTTACATTAAGGTAAAAGACCCAGTACCCGATCAAGAAACTATATAGCACCTGATGACTCATGTATTTTTTGCATCTCTGTATTCACAAAATTTTATTATCATATGGATATACAAATACATGAAATGATCGAGTTCTGGGTCTTTTACCTTAGTTGAAGTTATATGAAAATAAGTATTAAGTAAATATGTTTTTATAAATAAATAAAAAAAATTATTTGTATTTTTTGTTTATTTATTTTTATTTTTCCATTTTCCTGTGTTTGGTGACACCGTAGCATGAGGTAATATTGATAAGATTGAAGACAGGGCTATACTCTAACTCTTTTGTACGAGTTAACATGTTAAAGTATATGTTAAAATGACATTGACAACTGATACGAATTGTGTTATAAGTTTAGGACTAAGAATACATAACAAATAAATGCATATCAATAAAAATTTTACAATAGTCGCACAAAGTTTGTTTTGTTTTTTAAATATAAATATTATTGCACGACTCATGATGCGAAGCATCAGAGTGTGCTTTACGATCGAAAAATTTTTTTCGCCTCACTTCGGCAACTATTTCAATTATTATACCTTAGTTAGTTCACGGAATTAAGATATGTTGCATACTATTTTGAAGATAATTTAATGGAGATCAATTCCATATTTTCTAAAAATTTATTTAGTTCAATAACAACGGGAAAAACATCAAAATAGTTTCAAAAAATTTTCTGTCCGTCAAGTCTGAAACCCGTATACATTGTAACTTGCGAAAAAATCCAGTAATTGAATCAAATTCTTTTTTTTTTTTAATTCTTCGAAAGATTTGTAGGTCTCCTATTGCGAATGGCTAGGAAACTCAGTGCCGTTTAATTACAATTAATCAAAGAATAAAAAAGGCTGCATAACTATCTATATATATATCTATGTAAAATTAACATGGATGGTGATATATCTATACATTATACGTACATTTATTCCACCAGGGGCGCTTCCGCATAACCGTCCTAGTACAGCTGTTTTTTTTGCTTATTGGTAAGCCTGAATTTTTTCAATTCAATTTTTTTATTAAGATATATTTTTTTTTTTGTTATTAATCGAGATATTTTGAGTAGGTTCTTTTATAATTATAAAAAAAATACTAATATAATAAAAATAAAAAAAAAAAATAAACAACAAATTTTGATGAAAGAAAATTGTATATTTTTCAAATATATTTGTGCTTCCCGCCATTTTTTTATTATTATTTTATTATTTCATAATAAATGAACATTATGAGTCGTGCACTTTTGGATTTCCCAAATTTTTTTTTATTATTATCAACAATCAATAATAATGATTATGAAATTAATAAATAGGTAAAAAGTTAAACTTGCTATTTCTTTTTTTGGTTCATACACGAATTTATATCAACACTTCCGGTACCCTATACAAACATCAGTAAACCATAAAAATTTCAATCCCAATATGAGCTTGTTATGATTTCGTTGGTTTTCAAGTGACAAGTGATTGGAATATAATTAATTTAATAAATCAATTAACAATTTTAAATTAATGGCTATGAGATTTTAATTTTAATTATTTTTTATCACAGCAGAACTTTTTTTTTTATGGGAAATGACTAACAGAATGTTATTTTTTAAATTATTTGAATTTTTATACACAATAGCTACAGAGTTGAACGTTGCCAAATAGCCATTTTGTTTGCAGAATTACCAACTATCTGCCAGATAGCCACTTTAACCGAAAGTTGATGGCAATTTGAAAATTAAATTTGTTCGCATTCTACCACCGGAATTAAACAACAAATTAACAGCAAAAGGTGATAAGCGAAATTTGCGGTGAATTTTTTTATCAACTTGCTCAGGTCATGATACTCGAGTCAATAAAAAAAATGAATGACAAAAGTTGACCTATATTTTTTTAACCTCAAATTAAACGGAAATTTATTAAGAAATTATTAATTAAATTTCTCGAAAACTACTGTCAGCAAGATATAAGTAAACTGTTGCTGAGCAACTTTGGTATGCCAGATACGTTATGAAAATGCGTACAAGTTACCCTGGTAGCCAGAGTTTCAGATAAGAAAGTTGGTGTACCTTAGTTGCGACCAACTTGACGACAAGTTGTCGACAACTTTCAGCTTGTGTAACTGTTGCCGACAACTTGGCGACAATCTACTGCCGCAACCTGTCACTAAGTTTCTGAGCAAATTGTAGTCAAGTTGTCGGCAACAGTTACACGAGCTAAAAGTTGTCGACAAGTTGCTCGGAAAGATGCTGTCAACTTATGGAAATGCTGACTTTTGCGGCCAACTTGGCGACAGATTGCGGCAGTAGATTGTCGACAAGTTTCGAGCAACTTGGCTATCAGGGTTGTAGTTAACTTACGGTTAGGGTGGCTATCAGGGAAGAAAGTTATCTGTTGGTAAAGTGGAAATTTATAATATCAGCTTAGTTTGATGATAAACAGATCACATAATAATAATAAAAAAAAAAAAAAAAAAAAAATTTGTATGCCTACTTATATTTATGGGAAAAAAAATGGCGGTTTCAGCATTGGTGAACATCATAAGTTTTTGGTTTTTATTCGATAATAAATTAACAAGAAGGACTGCAGTATTGATAGTTAAAAGGCTTCTACTCTATCAAAATCTGAAACTATTGAAAAAAAAATTGGACTAATTAGTTGAGTGTTTTACGAGATATCTTGCTCACACACGGACATCCCAATTGACGTCCAACTAGTCTCATTTCAAATAATTCTTTTCTTATTGTAGTGTAGCTAAATAAAATTTTTAATTGAATCCAAATTATTCTTTAGAATTTTTTCTAAACGTTGGTGTACTTTTTTTATCTATATAGGTGCTTTATAAAGTTAGCAGAAATGATTGAAGGTAAGAAAATCTGGTTTTCGCGACGTATCGATTATAGAGCACAACCTCTCCCGCTTCGCGTCCGAGGCGTGCAATTTAATTTTTACAAATTTTTAGTGACCAAATTTGCCTCTTACATAGAGAAACGGCCGAAAAATATGAAAAAATAATTTTTTCGGAACTTTCGGCTGGTCCATTTTGCCCCAGGTGTTATGCGTAGGGCTAGATATGTGTAATTATAATAATTTTTTTTTAATTTGTCGATAAAAATATGAAAAAATCACTTTTTCAAAATTTTAGGCTTGCCCATTTTGCCCCAAATGTCATGCGTAGGGGTAAAAATGCGCAAACATATCGGATTTATAGTAATTAGTCGAAAAAAAAAAAATTTTTTTTTTTTATCAAAATTTCAAGGGGGCCGCTCTGCCCCACCCTCCCCTATAGGGGGTGAACTCGATATAGCTTATTCGAAATATTTTTATTTTAAAGAAGATGATAACAAATTTCATGTTGTCAAAATATTTTTGAGCGCTACTGTATTTTCCACATCTCACACGGAAAGAAATTTTCTTTAAAAATTACCGTTAAATTCACTGTAATCGTGGGACGAATGGCACGACTTAATCATTCGTCGGTGAGTGAGATAATTTTTAACTTCTTTTCAACAAATTTTACCGTAGTCTACTGTCAATTTTATTCGGTTTTCGGTAAATCTTATGAAGTCTACCACAAAATAAATAAATTTTTTCGTAATTTTTATTTCAAAAATTTTTAAAGAAAATTTCTTTCCGTGCAGCTTCTGACTTTTATTCTTATTAATCGATTATTGCAGTTCAAAATAAGTTAACGTAATTTTTGTTTAAATTAATGTATAAACAGACGTTGTTCATCCGTTGGCAAGCAATCCTTTGAGAGACAAATTCTTAGTATGGCCGATAACTACATGAGCTTTGGTACTATTCTTCATGAATTGGGACATGCAATCGGGTTTTTTTATGAACACAGACGTCTAGATCGTGATAACTATGTGGAAATCCTTGAAGATAATATTATGATTGGTGAGTATTAATGATTTTATTTATTCATTTATTTTATTTTCAATCGTGAGGTTTGACCTGTTTCGATCATGTACAAATTAATTCACGTAGTAAAAATGCTTAAATTTATAATTTATAATTCATAACTTACATCTCACAACTCAGACTCAACTAAACTTGATTAAATAAATCTAGTGATTTTGATAACGTAATCTTAAATGGCAAAATAATAAAGGACCCAAAACACAACACTGACAAACACCCGGGTCGAAAAATTTGATCTGATTTTAGTCTAACTGGACTGTATTTAGACTACTTGGTCTGTTATTGAACTTCAATAAAAATTTTAATCTGTTTTTGCTCTACCCGGACTGAAAAATTTGACCTGATTTTAGTCTGATTGGACTATTTGATCTAATTTTGATCTTTTATGAAAATTTTAAGCTGTTTTTGACTTGCTACTTTAAAAAACAAACGCGTTACGAACAAACTAAATTAGATTAATTGGTCAACTTTAGAAAATTTTAGTTCTAAAAATTTACAAGGACAAAACTAGATTAAAACATGGACATAATAGTATATTACATACCTAGGCCAGTAAAATAAGAAAAGTCTCAGAGCACATGTAATTGTTGGCCGAGGCGAAGCCGAGGCTGACAAACATGTGGTCTGAGGCTTTCTTTTTTACTGGCCAAGGTGCGTATACTATTTTTCTGCTCGACGAAGCCGGAAAGTTGCAACTTCGTTTAGGGCAGCGGCCCGAAAGTTGCCACTTTCCGGCCGGAGGGCAGAAAAATTTTTATTTATGGGCAATATTTATGAAAAAATATTAAGTTGCAGAATTGATTATATTTTATTTACTATCTTTTGTTTAAAAATGTCGGCAGTTAATGAAAATTTGACAGCTTAATTTTTTAGTTGTCTTCATTGGATATTTATATCATCGAATAAAAGTGATAAAACAACTCTTAAAATGTCAAGAATTTTCTCTTATTTACTCGATAAAATTGAAAATATTTTGGCATAAGAAAACATCAAAATTCTTGTGCTACAGAGAAAAATGTTGGCTCGAAATCTACCAATATTTATTATGCTGTCGACCAAACTTGAAACAGAAAGTAAATTATCCAAAAAATTACTATACTCTTATAAAAAATTATTATGCTGCATCAAAATTATTATAATGTATTGAAGTAATTGATATTGAAGCTCATCGATAAGTTTCTCGCGCGTAATAAGTAATGTGATACAGTATAATCATTTTTTGTAAGAGCACGATAATTTTTTGGATGCTTTACTCCCTGTTTCAAGTTTAGTCGACAGCATTGTAAAAATTCGTAGGTTTCGAGCCAACATTTTCTCTGTGTGACATCTTATTATGGAAGCGCATTAGCATGTTTTAAATACCAAGAAAATTAAAATAAATTAATAAATCTACATTATTATTATTATTATTATTTATATTTATAAAAAGTCCTGTATTTGTCCTTAAAAACAATTGAACACAAACTAAATATTATAATAAAAAAGTCTGTTTTTAGTCTAAACGCGATTTAAAACAGACTAAATATCATACGAAAATAAGTCTGATATTGGCCTGGATAAGGAATAGTACGGGCAAAAACAGATTAAATTCTTATATAAAATAAATACGATTTATAAACTTGAATTAAAGGAAAAATATTTGAATTTATCATTTATTTTAAAACAGATCTAATTTTTCAACTCGGGCATTATTGACAACTTATAGCTATTCCCTACGTTATTATTGTTCCCTAAACCAAACTCTTCTACAAACATCCGCCTAGATCTGTACCCGGATAATACCCTTTACTTTATATACTCATAACGCACCCACAATGACAATCTCATACATTCATTAATACCCGAGTCAGAAAATTAGATCTGTTTCAAAATAAATAATAAATTTATTTTTAATTGAATGAAAATATTTAAAAGTTAAGCAAAATGATCCCTGTCAACAAATCCACATAGGATTACATAAGAATCCATAGGAATCCATATAGGGAAGATTGGATTTATATACAAATCAAAAGAAGTCCTTGCAGGAGTATATGGATTTATATAAGAAACGATGAGTATCTAGATTTTCATGTGGAAACTCCATGTGGGACACTGTGGGTACCTGGATTGCCATGTCGAAAACCCACATAGAAAGCTGTGGTTACCTCAATTCCCAGATGGAAACTCGAATTTATAAATTTTTTTGTAGAAAATTTATATTCAAATGTGGGTTTCAATATAAGTAATTTCTATAAAATCCTGAATTTATCTGAAAACACTATGTGGGAACCCACATAGGAATCTAGGCTGGATTCCTACATAGATTATTTTAATAGGGTAAATTCCAGTCGATTATTGTTCCGATTCATGTTTAAACAGATGTTTAGGTGATGTGTTGTATGCAATCGCAAAACTTTAAGTCCATGAAGTTAAGCAGCTCATTAAGGTCAGAAGACTCAATTGATAGAATTAGTAAATTCACATTAAAATCACCAAGAATGCAAGCAAACTTGCACTGCTTAACACATGCAAGTTCATTGCGTAAAATGTCTAAAAAGTTAACTTTTGGAGGCCTATAGATTACAGCAATTAAAATTTTTGGTTGTCGAGATAATATTTGACTTCAGGTCTTCAGGACTAAATAAGGCGACTCCTCCACCTACTCGTCCTTGTCGATTAACACGACGCACATAGGAATGCGGCAACACTAGTTGAGCATCATCTATCGCTCTGTTCAACTAAGATTCCGTACACAAAAAATACAAATTACAGTAATTTGTTACGATAAAAATTAATTATTGAACTAAATCCAAGCTACCATAAAGTACGGATACTTTGATACATTTTTAAAATAAAATCACACATGCAAGTTTATTTGGTACAAGTTTTAATTTTCTTTATACAAATGAATTAATAATTATTATATTAAAATCAATAGGAGAAGAAGATAACTTTGATAAAGAATGGAAAAATTATTCCACTACTTCAGGACAACCATATGATTATAGTTCCATTATGCACTATCGAAGCAGCGATTCCGCGAAAAATCGGAATTCAGACACGATTAAACCGCTGAGGAAAATTAACGGTGAATGGCCTATACTTGGCCAAAGCAATGGCCTCAGCCGAGGTGACATTCTGACGATAAATCTTTTGTACCAGTGTCTCAGTATGTATTATTACTGATCTTATTAGCACCTCCTTAGAATATACGTGTTTTTAACCCTTACGGAAAAAATTAATGAACACTTATGAACACTATTGGAAATTCATTAGTGTTGATAAGTGTTTCATTAGTGACTATTAGTGTTATAACTAGTGAATCTTACAACACCATTGGATATGATTAGTGTTGGATAGTGTTGTATTAGTGTCCATTAGTACTCTGGCTGAACAATCTTGCAACATTGTTGGAAGTAATAAGTGTTGTATCTGTGATCATTAGCACTCTAAATACTGAGTCTGGCAGTATTCTGTGGTCATGTTCTATGGTCATTACCAAAGCACACCCAGTGCTTTTCTATTAATGTCTGCTTAAATATCGTCTAAAAAACATTGAACATCTCAAGCGCGAAAGCGTGGTATATAGAGAATTTATTAAAGAACTATTTGAACCTAATATTAAATCGATTCGTTGTTTTATTAGTTTAAAATAAATTATTTTATCTCAAGAAACCAGTGCTGTCAATTGTTACGTATGAAACTTTGTAAACACGATAACTCTCGAATGACACAATTAATCGACCCAATTATTGGTTTCGGTCCGATTTTCGAAAATCGAATTTCTATCAGATCTTGACGTTTTGAGGTTCTAGGAAGCTATTCTGACTAATTTCACGATGATGTCCGAGTGTGTACGTACGTATGTATGTAAATACCTGTATCTTTTGAACGGATGAACCTGTGAAAAATTGAGCTCGATCGATCAAGTGCGTTCGGAGATATTTCAACAATAAAGTTTTTTCAAAAATGTTTTTTTTGGATAACTTTTAATTCGCTCGATGGATTGATTCCAAAATCTAATCAGCTCTAAAACTTCATAAGCTGCGTCGAATGCCACCTCAACCATCAAAATCGGTTCATTTTTTCAAGAGAAACCGTTGACGATAAAATAAAAAAAAAAATTTGTTTTTAGTTTTTTTGAAATTTCTCAAAAACGACTGGATAAATCAATTCCAAAATTCAATCAGCTTTAGAACTTGATAAAACGCGTCGATTGCCACCTCAGCCGTCTTAATCGGTCAATTCGTTTGAGAGATATCGTTGATGAAAGAAATAGTGAAAAACGTTTTTTTTCGAATATCTACAAAAAAATTGAATTAAACAATTTCAAAATCAAATCAGCTCTAGAACTCAATAAAACTCGTCGATTGCCACCTTAACCGTCTCAATCGGTCAATTCGTTTGAGAGATATCGTTGAAAAAAAAAAATGGTAAAAAACGTTGTTTTTCGAAAACAACTGCATCCAAAAGTATTTTCGAGCTCGAAGAGCTCGGAAATGTATCCACAACAATTTTTTCAAGCCCAAGGATCTCGAAAACAGCGGGAAGTTTTAGGGCTGGCCCGCAGGGTCCACCGATAGGCCGATTTTTCTACATGTTATAGTCTTTGTTGAAAAATACATCCGTGATTTATTTCGAATTTTTTATCACCTTTTCCAAAAGTTATGAATTTTTGGAAATTTCGGATTAAAAATATTTGAATGCTACTGTATATTAATTTTCATTCAAAACTCGATTACAATCGACTTTTCGTGCTGATGAATCGATATAAAGAATTGAAACGAACAGACTCGAGTGGGGATTGAAAATCGATTCTTTGAAAAATCTTTCCATCCCTACACAGGACGGCGTCTTGTTGCAGCGATATTCCCGTCGACGGAGATATCTATGCGGCAAGGAAGGAATCGATGCTAATATTCCCGTATGATTACCTAAGTTAGTTTTAATATTTAAAATGAATTGTGGCTTATGTACGCCAGGAAAAGTGTATCGAGTGCTTTCGTGTTATTTAAAGACATAGATATTTTTATGTCAAATTTAAAAATCGATTTCGTTGTTATGGTTTCAAATACATATACATATTTTTTCAATGCATCCTTGACGTGAACCTTGAAAGATGGAATCAGTTGTTGGGTGACTTAATTGGTTACAAACAGATAGGTACACACTTTGCAAGCGCTTGATTGCCTTAGTGGACAAAACAAATATTAAAAAGACATAAAGATGCCTTTGGATAACAGCAAATATAAATATTTCGTCACGGTATATTGTCATAAAAATGCATTTTTGCAGCAACGACGGTTGTCATAGAGACACTTTGTGGATTTATAATTTTGTGATCCTTTGCGAAGCCAGTAGTTATTTTGCTAACGCAGTATACTGACGTACTTGAAAAATTCTCCATCAAAATAAGTCTAGGAAATTCATTGTTTGAAAAAGGAAATATAAGATTAATAATTTAAATTATATTCAATTCGATTGTCTTCAATAGAGATTAAAGTCATTAAATATTGTGGCGTTATACTGTCAGAATAATGAGGTGTAATAAAATGATATTATTTTATTATTGTTTATTTATCGTCAATGTTACGTGCAGTTATATAAAAATTTACGCGTCTTCACCAGAAGAAGATTCATCAAAACGTCTCATTAGCCATGCGGTAATTTTTATTATTAATTTAATTTTTGATAATTTGTTTCTAAATGGCAATTAGTTAATAAATTTTTTATTGTTACCAATAGAAAGAAATAGTGGAGAAATGTTTTACAAATAATTCAAATCCAATTATAATAAGTGCTGATTTGACTAATGACGATGACAAAGTTGAAAATCCGTCTGATATTAATAATATAAAATCGTCGTTCATTATCAGTAACGAGAATTTCAAGCCAACGAAGATCGAAGGGTATATTCCTGCTTATCCGACGTATGTCCTTTCATTTGAATCGTTGCTAAAATTGACAGCGCTTATTGAAGAGTTAAGGAAATCGAAAATCTGGAGTATCAAGTCTCCGTTTTTCGTTCTCGACACTACGAAAGATCCTCTTTGTATGAATGCTCAAGTCGTACTAGGAATGCTATGGGAACATGATTTGTTATCTGCTTATTACTTGTGTTATAACAATGACAGAGATTCGACAATTGTTTACACTTTAAATCCTTTCACAAATTACGCTCCGTCACCGTGGGTCCAACTCGATGCCAGCTACGTATTTACAGATAAAGCTAAAGAAAAATGGACATTCTATAGTCTAAAATATTCGAAAGGTATTTATTTGTTTCCAAAACAATTGTGTTTTATATATTTTATAATTTATTTAGAGCTATATATTGCACTACTCATGATGCGAAGCATCAGAGTGTGCTTCTTTACATATGTATTTATAACGGGCCCGGAAAGAGTTCGAACTTACAAATTATTCAAATCGAACTGTTTAATTCGAACTTTGTAAGTTTTCAAATAATGCGAACCTCTTTAATTTATTTTAAAATTTACGAATAATTTAATACTTTTCTTCCGAACGACTAAACATTCCCGAGAAAAAATGCTTTTATAAAATTTTATAAAACTTTGTAAAATTTCATAAAATTTTACCAGGCCATTTTCAGTATAAAGTTTTATAAAATTTTGTAAAATTTTATAACATTTTATAAAGTTTTATAAAATGATTTTTTTTTCCGGGACGGGTCACCCATCCAATTAATGTCCAACCTCGATGCTGCTTAACTTTTGTTATTGAAGAATCGTAGTCCGCTCCGCTCGTTAGTTAGTTAGTTAAAAATAAGTTTATTTGCATCAGAAATTACATATCAGAAGTACATAGCCGCAAATTAACTTAAAAAATAGCTATTACAGTCTTAAGTATATTTGGTTGTTGGTCCCTGCAGATGGGCTGCTCACAATCATTTTTTTATCAGTAAATTAAAGTATTTTTAAATTTAAGTCACAGTAAGATATCAGAATTATTATGCTAATTATTGTTCATATGATAATTATTAAGATGTAAAATTAAACAAAACATCATCTTATTTTTAGTCTAGTCCGCTCCGCTCGTCTATTGGTCACTTGTAGCTTAGAAAAATTCGTGGCTGTATTGATGATTACTCATGAATTCTTATCAGCCATATTTCATAGTATTAATTTATAATTATATATAAAAAAAAGATTTGAATAATTCAACTATCGACTGTTTAATAGACATAAAATTTTAAAATTAATTAAATTTATTGATTTATATTTTTGAATTAATGGCGAAACCTTTGAACTTTTTCTTGAGTAACGACGATTTAATTTGAATTGCTAGTTGACAAAATAAAAGTTTAAAAACATTAAATTCAAAATTATCACATTATGTAATATATATATAAATATGTTAGAAAAAGGGGTGGCGGGGGTAGGCAAAACGAGGTACTTCTAAAATTTTATAAAAAAATTTTTTTTTTTTTAAATCTATTAGAACCATCCCAAAATTACTTTTGTAGATATAATTGAGCATTATTTTTAATTTTTTTCGTTAAACTTTTTCAAGAATCGAGTGCCGGTCGAAAAATGTTAAAGACTTTTGTATTATGATAAAAACTATTAAAAACTTTTTTATCTTCCTTTGCATCCAATAATTGTGTAAAATATAATTTTTCTTAATGTAAATAACTTACAAAAAATTTTGATAAAATCAATTTTATTCAATATTCAGAATTTTTTTTTTCTACATTTTTCTGGGGGTACCCTGTATATATTTAGGTAATCAATCATATTTTTTATAATAAAATTTTCATATTTGTTTATCACCATATTTTGCCGGCAAAAATGAATTTTTTTTTTATGGCCATTGAAAATTTTGTATATTTACTTTGAATTTCTAACAATTTTTATAATAATTTGTAATAAACTTTATCAAATCGTGTGAAAGTTTATCAAATTTTACAAAATGTTACCCCACACTAGATACAATAGTGACATCAAATTCTCTAAAGTTTTATGAAATATTATAAAATCTTACTTTATAAAATTGTATAAATTTGTATAAGATTTTATAAGATTGCATGTAATTTTATGAAATCGTATACAACTTTATAAAATTTTATATAATTTCATCTAAATATTACTTCTCGTCTAAAGACTTACTTCATCAAATTAAATAAAATTGTATAAGATTGTATAAAATTTTATATAATTTTATGAAATCGGATAAAACTTTATAAAATTTCATACAATTATATCAAATTTCATTCAATTATTACTTCCCTCACTAAGATCTTACTTTATAAAATTGTATAAGATTGTATAAAAATTTATATAATTTAATGAAATTGTATAAAAGTTTATACAATCTCATAAAATTTTATAAAATTTCGTACAATTATATAAAATTTTATCTAATCATGACTTCCCTTTGAAGATCTTATCATACAAAATTTTGTTATATTTTATACAATTTTATAAAATTACATTCATTTATTACGTTCCTTACGCAGATCTTACTTTATAAAATTTCATTGAATTTTATAAAATTTTATAAGATTTTATAAAATTGTATAAAATATTATAAAATTTTATAATATTTTATAAAATTTTATAAAAACATTTTTTCCCGGGTTGTAATATTTTTTTCAATAATTCAAATTTCAGTCCAAGGTAAAATACACAGTAAAAAACGAATCGTCAAAGTGTAAAAAAAACGTGTGTTAAAAATCTGAGTGTTGAATTTTTAACACTTTTGCAATCGATTGATTTTTTAACACACAAAAATGTCATTTTATTCGCAAGTAACACTTTTTATATGTTACTATGAAATCAACACACAAAATATGTTAAAAATAATGTCGAGTATCACAAAAGAATTCTTGGAAAATTTTTATTTTTAACGTATACGTGTGTAACTTTTTTTAACACTCGAAACATGTTAAAGTAACATATGAATAAGTGTAAAACGTTCGTTTTACACACGGTATGTGTTGATTTTGACGAATCCTTTTGTACTGTGTAGAGCTGAGACACAAATTTACTATACTAAAAGATTATTTTTGGATATGTTGAAAACCAAGCTCTCTATTAAATAAAAATTAAATATTTAAAAGCTGATCAGAATTTTTTCGATTCGAATTGAGTAATTTAAAAAGTTACGAATCATCCAAAACTTTCAGAATTATTTTATTTTAACGAATTATTCGTTTCGAATTTATTACCAAATAGTTATATTCGACTCGAATCGAACATGATTCGTACACACCTAATATTTATATATTCAATTATAGGTAAAAAAATATGTCAGGATATAATTTTTGAGAAAAAAAAATACTTAGACCGTTATAAAATAAAAACAATATCTGTTAAGCAATTCCCGAATGTGACTTCAGAAAAGAAACTAAAAATGATGATAAATTATACAAAAGAACTGGCGCATAAAAAATTAACAACATTACACACATTAATTCCGTACATTAATGCAACATCTTCAGTCTACTTCTCGGAACAAGGTTTTTCCAAAAAAAATATTAATTATGGTTACATTGACGAGTTAGTACAAAAAAAGTGTGATGCAATTGATAAGACAGCACAATTAGCAGATGCTAACTATCAGTTTATAGATATTATGGAACAATATACTTTATATGAATATTCAATACTAACTAAAAAGTCAAATTACTTGACGGTGATCAGCGAAATAACTTACAATCTACAATTTATTATTCTTTCAATAGTTTTTCTGTTATTGATATTATCGGTCATATTAGTTAATAATACCTTCAGGGTTAGTGAGAGTATTATGGACGTGGTAAGAATGTTGGCTAATATGGGAGTTTTGTCTCCAATGGATCGTTTATCTATGAGAATCATTTACTTCTCTGGATTTCTATTCATATTTATAATAATGCCCGAGTTTCAGGGCCAAATATCTGCAATGTTGTCAAAGCCAATCCGACGAAATGTCGAGTCGCTTAAAGATCTTCGCGACAATAAGTATCACGTATATTTTGATGGTCTCTTAGCGAATGATATGATCAATGAAAAGTTGTGGGTTACTGATGATGACAGAAAATATTTGCATCCATCGAAATCTCTAGATCTTGACAAATGCGCATATGAAGCTCAGAAAAATTCAACTATTGCATGCATCGACAGAAGGTCGATTCAATTAAATTTCGCTTTAACTTTAAAAAATTTACACATTTCAAAAGATGTCATATTTAGAAAATATTTCGTATACTGGACCAGAAAGGATTGGCCACTGAAAGATAGAGTCGATAAAATGGGTGCACTATCGATGGAAACAGGTTTAGTTAATTATCGGAATGACAAACCGACTAAAGAATATTTGAAGAAATTAAAGAGGATTAGTAGAATTGAAGAAAATGAAAAGTATGAGCAGATTGACTTTGATAATTTGGTGTTCAGTTACATGATCACTGGGGTGATTTTACTGTGGAGTGTGCTTATTTTTGCAATCGAACTGCTCTTTCATAAATATTCAAAACTTCGCAAACAAGTCCTGATAAGGCGACGGTTCGGGAATGGAAAGTCATTGAGATCGCAACCGAGAATTGTTTTCTTTCCTGGGCGAATGGTTCTTCTTAATAGCCGCGAGTGATTTTTATCTCGAAACCAAGTATTAAATTAGTAGTAAATCCGTAATTAGTATTCACTGATTGGTTGATGTGGATTTGATAATTGCACTCGATGATATTCAAAAAAGGTGTCATCTGCAGATTTTGGTCACTGAGTAAATAATAATGTAAAGTTTCAAATATCTTGATAAGTATCAATGATACCCAAAATACAACTCATTTTCCGTACAGCATAAAATAATATCCAAAAAAGTTGATTCAAATTTTTTCTTAAAATCAACTTTTGAATCTCTAAAAATTCAAAGTTAGATAACGGAGTTAAACTTAAAAAAAATTAAACTGCTGCTTAAAAGTTAGAAGCGGAATAAATGTCGTGATGTTCATCATTAACAATTATGAATCTGCGATTTCCATGTATTCAGTGAATTTGATTAATACATAAAAACTTAATTATAAAGATGTCATTCGAAAGAACTTATAATTGAAAATTTTTCTTAATTTATTCGTTCATACGCAATTAAATAGAAGCTTCTCTGTAAGTATTAAAATTATTTTACATCACATATACAAATATAATCATTATTATAATATTGCAGGTGATTGAACGCTCTACACATACCAATTTTGGTGCAATTTTTATTTTAAATCAGGAATCTATACTCTCGAAGCATTTTAGGATTTTCGTCATATATTCATTTAAAAAATTATGAAGGAATGGTTCCTGTAATTTATAGGAATAGTTTCTATATATTATTGAAATGATTCCCATAATATTATAAAAAGTATTCCTACAAATTATAGGGACCATTCCTATAATTAGAGGAACTGCTTCCATAATTTATGGTCATAATTCCTATGATGGTATGGGAAAAAATTTCACAATATTATGGGAACAGCTTCCATAATTTTCTTTCCGTGTATACGCGGGAGAAATGTCAAGTAATTATGCCTACTCAGCATAGTAATAATTACATTACTCTTTAGTTTGTACAAGCAGTCACATAAAAGCGGCGTAACACCAACTATCGATTATTGTAATTATTACTATGCTACATAGGCATATTTACTTGACATTTATCTCTATGTTAATAAAAAAATTATTTCTTCTTTATTAAATCACAGATAGTACAAAATCAACAAAAAAAATAAAAAAAAGTTTATTCACCCGATGAAAAAAGATTTTATACAATTGTATAAAATTATATACAAATCTATACAAATTGTATACAAGTCTATATAATTACATACAATCTATCTAATTAATTCTATAATAATAATCATCTATATAATTATATACAATTTTATACAAATTATATACAATTCTATATAATTATATACAATTCTATATAATTGCAATATGTAGAATTGTATATAATTATATAGAATTGTATATACCCCCATGGAAAAAATTTATATGTTGAATATATTAAAAATATATTACTACATATAAATCATATATAAACGTAATATAACAAATATATACGTCCAATATACTGAAAATATAAACGAATATATGCTACATATAAAAAAAATATAAATAGAATATAAATGGAATATATAACTTTTGGCCGATTTTCGTATATATAAAATATATGTTCAATATAATGAAGTTATATGTATGATATATTTTGTATGGATAATCATCAAGGCAGTAAAAGTTCAAAGAAATATATACAAAATATATTGGCTTTATATTTAAAATATAATTGATAGAATATATTGTGCATATATATTAAATATATGTATTTAGTTTATAAGGAAAATATGATAATTAAATATAACCAAAATATATGTGACGTATATTTGAATTATATTAAAAATATAAGTAGGTATTTCTAAAAAAATATATGCAGATTATAGTAGGTGTATACACTGTAAAAAGAGCGGTATTAAAAATGGACTCATTTTAACTCCGCCCGGTGTTAAAATAAAATTACACCGGTGTAAGAGGATTAACTTTAATATAATTCAAATATACGTCACATATATTTCGGTTATATTTAATTATCATATTTTCCTTATAAACTAAATACATATATTTAATATATATGCACAATATATTCTATCAATTATATTTTAAATATAAAGCCAATATATTTTGTATATATTTCTTTGAACTTTTATTACCTTGATGATTATCCATACAAAATATATTATACATATAACTTCATTATATTGAACATATATTTTATATATACGAAAATCGGCCAAAAGTTATATATTCCATATATATTCTATTTATATTTTTTTTATATGTAGCATATATTCGTTTATATTTTTAGTATATTGGACGTATATATTTGTTATATTACGTTTATATATGATTTATATGTAGAAATATATTTTTAATATATTCAACATATAAATTTTTTCCATGGGGGTAATTATATAGAATTGTATATAATTTGTATACAATTGTATATAATTATATAGACTTGTATACAATTTGTATAGAATTGTATACAATTTCTATACAAATTGTATATAATTGGATCGGGCCATTTTTTCTATCCAATTATATATAGTCTATATATATTTATATGTAGTCCATATTTAATTGATATAAAATTTTATACAATTGTATAAAATCTTTTTTCATCGGGCATTTATTGAATTAATAAATTTAAGATAAACACTCACTTAGACATAGAACAATAACGAAATTTATATACATCATTATTCAACAACAATGTACGTGATAACAACAATGACACGATATATTGACTTATACATATACAAGGTTATTATCATAATCCCCACATTATTAAAATTCTATCTCTAATTTCGTGACAACACTTCCTCGAAAAATTATTATCTGATAGCAAACACGCGTCATATCGAATGATTACTCAACTCTATTCATACTTTGAGTCAACATCGATTATTACAGTCTTCGTTCAAATCCCTTTCACGATGGACGGAAAGAAAAATATTATGAAAATACTATTTATTATTTTAACATTTTTTTCAATTTTTACTGAAATTACATGTGACCGAATTCCTTTAATCGAATTAAATGCTGGAGATGTTATTAATATTTATAATTTAAATAAAACAACGACTGAAATTGTTGGTAATATATTTAATAACAATCGTGATCAATTATCAAAATATGTTGATGTAGAGAAGCCGAAATATCTTAAGTACCAACAATTCCAAACACTATATCATTGTCATGAAACGTTTCATGCCAATATTTATCCGGTTATTGAAAATAGTAATGGAACAAAAATGACGATTAATAACACTGAGAAATCGAGTGGAAGTTTTTTGGGTATAGATGAGAAATATGTGAATAAAAAGTATTTGTGTCTGTCATTTAAAGAGTGTGGTGTGAAAGTTGAGGAGAAGGTTTCAATGGATTTGATTGATGAAAGTGATTTTCCTGTAGAAGTCAAGCTTCTAACAAACAAAACAGGGATTTTTAAAGTGAAGAGGGAGAACGAAACTCATTATGTTTCGTCTATTATGACGGGCGATTGTGTATTTCAGGTAAGAAATTATTTAGTTAATAGTCGGAATAATTAGTAAGAGAAATTAATACTGTTTTATTTATTTTTTAAACTATTTTTGTAAAAACTGATTGCTAGGATTAAAAAAATTGTTTCAGCTTAAAATGATTGAAAATATGAAAGAATGAATTTTTGGATAAAAAAAAATATTCAGACTCCATATATAATCAATTGATGATTACACTGTAAAAACTCACCGAGGTAAGTCCAATCGGTGTAGGTGTTAAAATCGGCGGTGTTAAATTTCCACACCGAAAATAACGCCGCCGCTGGTGTAAATATTCTAGACCGGTGTTAAAATAACCCCGCCACGGTGTAGATATTCTTTACCAGTGTTAAAATATTTTACTTTGTGAATATTTTTACTTACTTGATCACTATAACCGAGTCGAAATATTAGACGTAAGTTGAACGTTTTTAACGTTTTAAACGTAAATTGAATGTTTTTAACGTTTTGAAAGTAAATTGAACGATTTTTTTGCATTTTGGTTCGTAAAAAATTGGTAATTTCATGAGTTATGATTTTAGTTTAATGATAACATTAATTAATTTATTTCAATATTTGTAATCACAATTTTCAAAACCTTGATATCATAATATATGAAAAGATATAATAGTGTTAGATAGAAGTATGAAACTGAAATGAATTTTTTTTTTTTTAAAATACGAATTTTTTATTTAAGAGCCAGAACGGCGGACGACAAAATTTTAGGGAAGTGGCGTGATTATAATCCAGGAATACAAAATCGATATAAAAAATTTTTCGGCATGCTTATGTTTTCTTACCCGTGTAAAAAAGTTGCGGGATTCCACCGGTAATTCGCAGGTGATCAGCTGAATATCATGTGGAAGTCATATTTTGACACAAATATGAATTTCAGATGATTTCCGGATGAGTATCAAATGATAATATGGAAAGAAAGTTAGGAATAGATTGTAATGATTATATTATAAGTCGACACGTAAAATGAGAGATATTTTTTTTTTAAATTAGCAGTAACGAAGTAATCGGCGAACCTGGGGCATGAAGGACCCCTTCAAAAATTTAGTAAATTTTTTTTTTCTTTCATTTTCGGTCAAATTATGTTATCTCTGATATTTTAAGCTGATTTGCAATATCTGGGGCATAATGAACCACCTGTAAAATAATTTTCTACAGAAACAATTATTTTTTTCTAAACTAAAATGAATTTGAAAAATTTATTAATTAAAGCTCTTTTAGGTCAAGACACTAAAAAAAATTCGCGAAGTGTTTAACAGTTTAATATAAATTCATTGAAATGTTAAAACTCCGGACAGGAGTGAATTGGGAGTGAAATAAAATCCACTTCACTCCGAGATCACTCCGCTAAAAAAAAACTCCCAATTTCCCCGCAAGAAAAAAAAAATTTTTTTGCAATAGAATTTTTCATACAATCTATCACTTGAACTATATTTCTATACTATCTTTGTGTATTCATTAGGAATTCATCCGGAATTCATATTTGTGTCAAAATATGACTTCCACATGATAATCAGCGGATCACCTGCGGAATACCGCAACTTTTTTATACGGGTATTGTAAGTCTAAGTAGATTTTAGTTACGTTTTCGATTTATGATACACCAATCTACGTTTTGAATAAGATAAAAGCTGTCAAATTGAGTTTTTAATGTCTAAAACGTTCAATTTACGTTTGAAACGTTAAGAACGTTCAATTTACGTCTTATATTTCGACTCTGGTATACTTGTTAATAAATAATATTTTTTATTAACTTTCATAAAGAACTGACATTTTTTGTTTTTTAAAATCTTTAAAGTTAATACTTCAAGCGGATTCTGTTTACCCCGCTTTTACACCGGTATTTTAACACCACCTCTTAAACCGGTGTAATTTCATTTTAACACCGGGTGGAGTTAAAATGAGTCCATTTTTAACACCGCTTTTTTTACAGTGTATAAACGATTAAAAATTTAATCATCTTTAATACTCATAATCATCATGGTTTTTAACATTTAATCATTTCTAATCATCAAATGATTATTCGTTATTTTACGATCAAAACCGTTTCATGATGATTAGAAATTTTTAATCGTCATGAATCGTTTTTGACCATACAATAATACTACAATTTCTCGTCCGGCATGAGGATTAGAAAAGATTAAAAATTTCAATAGTTTTAATACTTTTTAATCACCAATTGATGATTCAGGAGTATTTCAAACAATACAACTGATTTCTAATCAGGGTAGTTTTATTCAAATAAAATTTTAAAGGATCAATACAACGGCTTCTGATTTTTTTATTTCGAAGCATAATCCCGGTCGGCAAAAAGTTATCATAAACATAACATTTTTTGGATCTGATAACTTTAAGACTCATCTTAAAGATAACATAAAGATATCAGAAAGATATCTAATGCGCCATCTACTGCCATCTTTTAGATCTCTTCGAAAAGGTATCAGAAAGATAACATTTTTCTGATGTCTAAAAGATATCGGATCAATGATATAATAAAGTTGTCTCTAATTAGATATGAATTTGAGGTTACTTAATGATAATTACTATTTAAAAAGTTTTTGGTTTTTCTTGTTTATTATTTATAAGAAAGTAATTCATTAAAATTATATAATGATTTCAATATAATTAATAATATTAATAATTTAGTTTTAATAATATGATGATTAAAAAAAGCGATTTAAAACGATTTGAAATAAAAAATTTTGAATACTTTTTAATGCTTTTGAATACTTTTTAATCCCTGTTCTTATGGGCATTTAACATTGCAAATAATTTTCAATCGCTTTTTTTAATCAGGGATAGTAATGATAATAGTAATTTTCAAATTCACTTCAACTTGTTTATCACTATGATGATTAATCATTATTGTCACTACTATTATCGCTATTATTATTTATACTATCATTTTTAGTATAATCCAATTGACATTTGCTATTAACTTCAAAGTTCGGTACCCTAATTAAGAAAAATTATTTGAAATGATTCAAACCAATTTGAAATAATTTAAAAATAATTTTAATTGACTAATATATAGATATATACTTAGCATGGATTAAATTACTTTTCTTACCCGATGAAAAAAGATTTTATACAATTGTATAAAATTATATACAAAAAATGGCCCGATCCAATTGTATACAACTGTATAGAAATTGTATGCAATTCTATATAAATTGTATACAATTCTATATAAATTGTATACAAGTCTATATAATTATATACAATTTTATACAAATTATATACGATTCTATATAATTATATACAATTCTGTATAATTATATACAATTCTATATAATTATATACAATTCTATATAATTGCAATATATAGAATTGTATATAATTACATAGAATTGTATACAATTTGTATAGAATTGTATACAATTTCTATACAGTTGTATACAATTGGATCGGGCCATTTTTTCTATCCAATTATATATAGTCTATGTATAATTATATATAGTCCATATATAATTGGTATATAATTCTATACAATTGCATAAAATCTTTTTTCATCGGGTATTCAGGGTAATGATTGAGGCTCAATAATCTGAGGTTCCTAGAAATTAAAATTGTTTATTGAAATATTTACGAAGTTTCGTAAAAGTCCATTTTTTGGACTTGTAGATAATTCTTTAAATGTTTTTCTAAAGGACATTTTTTATCAAACACTCTGTGCGCGTATATCTATTTTATAGGTTAGACTAAACTAAACATAAAATATATATGAATACCAAACGTCAGCTGATAGATTTAGGTTATGATCAAATGTTAACAAAAAGATATCTTTTTGGCCTCATAAGGACATCTACAGAAGTTATCATAAAGTTATCTTTTAGATCTCAATGAACCGATATCTGTAAAAAGTTGTCAAAAAGATAACATTTTTCTGGCTTCTAAAAGATATCTTTTTTTAGATAACATAATGATGCCTTTCTGACATGGATGCCGAACGGGAATATACAAAGCTTCGAAAAGTTTTTCTATTTTCCATTCTACCAACTTTTTAATAAAGTAACCGAATTTTAAAAACTATCACATGACATAAAATTAATATTGTTGACAGGTTCTCGTCTACGAAGATACCAATATATCATCTCGAAGCTTCTTAAGAGAGACTCCTATCCATGAGGGCCGAGTACTAGTGTCAAGTAATAATAAAACTCTTGAGATTTGGGTCAATGATTTTTTGAAAAACGAACATCAATCGTTGAGTAATATGAGTTATGAAAATAAAGAAACTATATTAAAACAATTCAATAATGCGGCTGTCATTAAGCTTGAACTAAAATCACTTCCGGAGCTGCCTCCACGACAACGACTATCACCGCCACCGTCATTAACAAGTCCAGTCCCCTGGAAAAATTTATCACCAGGTGCAACAATAGACAGAGCCCAGTTAGATTACAATTCAAGTTTTGTCATCGGAAAGATACTCAACGACTCGTACGTCGAAACACATGATTATCCAGAATGGCGAGATTACTTTGATATGAGCTATAAATTCTTCCTGAACGTATTCAATCAGTCACAATCATGTCCCGTATCTGCACTCAATAATAAAAATAAAAATCTGTCGACAAATATTGAGAGCCTCAGCTTTTTCGAGTGTAAACTAGCTCGCGAGTCTTACGGAATTGAGGGCAAATATTTGAACGAACAATTTAAACGATTGGAAGTTAGATTGTGTCGGACTGGCCGAGTGGTTGAATTAAAAACAAATCCATCATTGAATATTATTAATTTAGACGAACGTTATTTGGATATTGGCAACAACGTGTTCGTGCAAGAAGACATTTTGATGCGCATCCCAGTGGCCAATGAAACGCATTACATCTCTTCGATTACCTTTGGAGATTGTTTGTACCAGGTTCTGTTTTATCTATTCACTTAAAGAACCTACTCTAGATATCAGGACTCCAGTAACTTTCAGCTGGCGTATTCTATCATCGTTTTGCATATAACCCATACCATAACTTTCCATCTCTTCGTGTCACATAAATAGGCCCAAAACATTTCGTGATCGTCTTCCCGACTAGAATTTCTTCCTGACTTGCCTGAAGTACCACAAGGACCTTATCAGGTGAATATAAGGTTTGCCTTATTAGGGCAAACCTGACAAGTTCCTGATCAGGACCTCGCCAGGATATTTTTATTTAAAAAAAAGTTATTTGCCATCGGGTCAACCTGACAAATTCCTGATCAGGACCTCGTCAGGATATTTTTATTCAAAAAAAAGTTATTTGCCATCGGGTCAACCTGAAAAGTTCCTGATCAGGACCTCGTCAGGATATCTCTTTTAAAAAAAAAGTTATTTGCCATCGGGTCAACCTGACGAGTTCCTGATCAGGACCTCGACAGGATATCTCTTTTAAAAAAAAAGTTATTTGCCATCGGGACAACCTGACGAGTTCCTGATCAGGACCTTATCTGGATATCCTTATTTTAAAAAAAGTTATCCCATCCCTTCAAATATTTCATTTACAGGCTAGAAATTAAAAAAAGTACACAAGAATATTATATAAAAATCACGTCAATCATTGTAGCACAGATTTTTTACTTCTTCATCAGTTATTCTTTGACATCGTAATGAATATTATATTTACACTTTCAAGATCACTTTTGTATGTCAGCTCAGTGGATAGCATCGAGGGCTTTGAATCGGAAGGACGCAGGTTCGAGCCCAGCAGTTATCGGGATTTTTTCATCAATAAAAAACATGTTTATTTCCTCTAATTAATGCTCTCAATACAATAGATAACATTCTCGATCGAATTAAAATTCTCTCATTTTTTTTTGCAATTAAATATTAATTTAAAAATAATTACTAATAAAGTAATCCTGATAAGGATTTGATGAGGATATCCTGGTAAGGACCTGATAAGGCAATCCTGATAAGGACATGATGAGGATATCCTGGTAAGGTCCTGATAAGGCAATCCCGATAAGGACCTAATGGGTCTTAAGCGTTACATCCATATCAGGATCCTCGTCAGGACACCCTGATCGGGACCTTATTTGAAATAAGGTTAACCCGATAAGGACCTCGTCAGGCCCTTATGAAAAATTCTAGTCGGGTTAGTATCTTCATAGCTCTTAATAACTTAATACATTATGACAGTGTTTTCTATTCATACGTTATGAGTCATTTCCTAAGCGTGTATCATGATTTCTGACACAATACAAAGTTTATTAAAGCTTGTTACTAAAAATAATTTCTTAATTTATAATTGCAGGGATCTACATATCATGTAAGTCAAAGTCATGGTGACAAACCTGCCAAAATGAGTCGGCTAATATCAGCGAGCGGCAATTCCTCATTCGAAAGTTGGGCTGAAAAAATAATCAGCGCCAGTAGTTTGCCACACATTGGTCTCTACCAGATATTTAACGATGCCAAAATCCGAGAGACACTTTTAAAGGAATTTAGAACTGATGATGTGCTTAGTCTTAATATCGACAAATTGTTTAAAAAACGCTCTCTTCCCTTCCAACCCTCAATTCAAAAACCTAATCATGGATATTCATTGACCAGCTCAGTCATTAGCATTTTCTTGCCCATTATTTTAATTAAATTTTTAACTGATTAATTAATTACTGTTACAAGTGAAGTGTACACGACACCAGGAAATACATAAAAAAAAAAAAAAAAAAAGGATACTATTAAACAAAATAACTCCACACCTTAGCGGATCTGAATTACCGTAAATTACCGTAATTTACCGTGATTCAGATCCGCTAGGGAGGTAAATTATATTCAAGGATAAAAATAGTTTCCATTTTTATACGTCAAATACTGATAATTATAAATACAATAAATAATAATCATAATTATGTGACTTAGCATTTTTTTATCATTCTCGTTAGATGACATTACATTTTTTTAAACGCTTTCATTTATAAATTATTAAAAAAATAAAACTTATTACATAAGCGCACTGTGAAATTTTTTCAATAACGGGGTTATCAGATATTTTTGGCTGGGTTTTTTTCGGAAACAAAATTTCTCAATACAAAACACAGACCGCACTTTCATGCATTACTGTCTAATCTATCATTTTTACTATTGTACTTAGTAAATATTATTTAACGCGCTTTATGAAAGATGTATTATGGCGAGTAATTTTTACAATCCAGATTGTGATTTTTACAATCCAGATAGTAATTTCGTCCCCACTCCTAAAATAATAATCATGCGCGTCGGAAGACGCGTATTCAGGTAATACTGCCTACTGACGAACAGGACTCACACACACACACACACACACACACACACATACATAGATGGAATGGGGAATTCACTTTTATGAGACGCATATACACACAACACTCACACACATACGTATACAAACGCGAAATAATTTATATTCAAATCAAAGCTTGAAAATATAATTATTTGCCCGACGTTGGAATCGAACCCGGTTCTCACTGTTTCTTCACATCCTGACCAAGTACGTTGACAGCTCAGCCACAATGACAATTAGAAATTCTGAATTTATAGCAAATATATGGGTAGGAAACAACATCAATGACATCATATACCCTGAACTAAAAATTACAATCTCAAATAATAATTTTATCTCCCGGAGTAGCAATTTGTCTTACCGACATTCTAAAATGTACACTACCCAGATAGCAAAATGAAGTCTTGATGAGTTCTGAATGAGTTCCTATTTATGATTTGGACGTCTTAAAAACATGTTAAAGAAGTCTTTAAGAAGTTCTCAAGATGTCGAATGCGCCACCTAGGGAACTCAGTAAGACGTCTTTAAAAAAAGTTCTCAAAGAGTTCTTTTTTCTGACTCCGCAAATAAGACTTCAGAATGAACTTACCATGACGTCTTAAGGAGTTCCTAATTTTGACTTCATTTTGACTTCAAAAAAGTTAAAAAAAAAATACATTAAGTCACAAAACTGACGTCTTATTTATGGAGTCTCCAAGAACTCTTAATTAAGAGTTCTTAAAAATGACACCTTTAAAGAGTCATTATAAGACTTCTTGAAGACTCCTTCAAAAATACGTCGTAAAGCAGTCATTCTGACTTGAATGCTGTCTGGGTACCTAAGTAGAATTACATTAGAGATGTAATATTTATTAACTACGAAACAAAATTTATGACTAATGTACTAATTTTTAATAATTCTAATTACGATTTCTACTTTTTGTACGATTGAACTATTTTTATATGGATAAGTAAATATTAATTTTTTCCAAGCAAAAATTTAACGAAGCTTCAATGTAATTTTTACAGTTGACTTGAATTTTTACAAGTGATAGTAATTTCAAATGTATATTGTAATTTTTCATTTTAGATAAAATTTTTTAATATCTAATGATAATTATTATAAAATTAAAAATGAAATTTTAGTTGATACAATTGTACTTTTTATTAAGTGTGACAATACCGTTTTAGTTTTAAATAAAACAAAAATTACAATTTAAAAAAATACAAATTATTTAAGTTGTGTCGCAATTGTTTTTTAAAACAGTAGATCAAAAACAGCTTGAAAGTTTTATAAAAGATCAAAAACAGATCAATTAGTTCAAATACAGACCAATTAGTCCAAATTCAGTCCAGTTAGACTAAAATCAGATCAAATTTTTCGACCCGGGTTAATTTATGACAATATTTAATTACTTATACTCATTTCGTATTACTGTCGAGATCAATAACTATTGGATATTTTGTTTTATATAAATTGATATCTTCTTGATTATATGTTAATTTGTATTGTTTGGAGAAGAGTGATCTTGAATATGAATCTTTATTAAGTTAAATTTCAATTGTATCATTCAAAGGAGAAGATAAAGCTGATCTCATATGGAACATAAAACGTTTACTTTTAATTTTAATGGCTTTAATCCTATATACACTGTTAAAAATAATTTTAGAATTACAATACGAAAGGAATTGAAGTTTCATAACTAGATATTTGAATTGTATTTTCAATAAAAAAAGCTTCGAATTTAATATACGTAATTTAATAATCAATCTGGTATTCAAAATTAAGATAAAAAATATGAATTTTAATAAACGTTTTTAAAATTTATACTTGTTTTTTAAATTTTCAAACCAAGTATTGAAAATTCTAAGACATATTGAATTTTAATGATTCCATTTGAAATTTCATAATACTTATTTGAAAATTCAAATGTTTGTATATGAAATTTCTGAGCGTGACGTGCTGCGCGTTCAGTAATCAAGGATTGTGTAGTGAAATATATAATATATGTGTGAGTAATGTGAGCGGTGTACATCAGACTTTATTATTGTTAAGTCTTTATTTCCTCAATAATATAAAGTAAATAAAACTTGTGACTGAACTGAACATCATTGACAGTATGATAAATGATAAAAAAATACAGTATTAAATGTGATATACATTGTTAAAATAATTGTTTGAATTTTCAAAACATTGTACATAACGCAATAAACACATACAATCGTGTTTGAAATTTCATTGTAACGATCGTATAGAATTTAAAATACACCCTTTTGAATTTTCAAATAGACGCTTCAGATTTTCAAATACATTTATCTAAAAATTAAAAAGAAAGTATTTGAAAATTAAAAAAAAAGTATTTGAATATTAAAAATCGGTCTATCGGTTAACCCTGCGGGCCAGCCCCAAAACTTCCCGCTGTTTTCGAGCTCGTTGAGCTCGAAAACATTATTGTGAATACATTTTCGAGCTCTTCGAGCTCACAAATACTTTTGTATGCCATTGTTTTGTAAAAAACCATTTTTTAGCATTTCTTTCTCCCACGATATCTCGCGAACGAATTAACCGATTTTGATGTTTGAGGCGGCAATCGACGTGTTTTATCAAGTTCTAAGGCTGATCAAATTTTGAAATTAATTTATCCAGTCGTTTTTGAGAAATTTAGAAAAAACCAAAAAAAAAATTTTTTTTGAATTCTTTTGTCAACGGTTTCTCTTGAACGAATGAACTGATTTCGATGGTTGAGGTGGCGTTTGACGCGGCTTATAAAGTTTTTGAGCTGATTAGATTTTGTAATCAATCCATTGAGCAAATTAAAAGTTATCCAAATAAAACATTTTTGAAAAAATTTTATTTTTGAAATATCTCCAAACGCACCCTACTGATTAAGCTCAAATTTTTACAGCTCCAAGATATTAACAAGCCGCGTCGAATGACACCTCAAAGATCAAAATCAGTTCATCCGTTTAAGAGTTATAAATATTTACATACGTACGTACGTACGTACACACATACATACACTTGGACATCATCGTGAAATTAGTCAGGATAGCTTCCTAGAATCTCAAAACGTCAAAATCTGATAGAAATTCGGTTTTTGCAAATCGGACCGAAACCAATAACTTCCCGAATTTTTGAAAATTTCCAATTTTCTTAGCGGGAAGTTAAAAAAAAGTATTTGAATATTAAAAAACTTGTATTTAAAAATCCAAAGTGTTAATTTGAAAATTCAAAAACGTGTATTTTAAATTCTATGTGAAATTACTAATGAAATTTCAAGCATAAATGTATGTGTTTATTGCGTTATATAAGGTAAAAGCACCAATTATTGACACTGTAAGCGACAAGATTGCAATTCCATTTTTTTAAACATATTAACGATTAATATTATTGAATTTTAATTTTAACACTGTCTTATTTAGTCTTTTAACTAAACAAATTCATATTTTTTTATAATAATAAATTACATTTACTAATTAATTTAAAGCGATAAAGTAAGTTACCCGGATACACCCATTATTGACAGGTTAAAAACCCGACTGATCTAACTATTGACATGCTGTTGCTCCAATTATTGACACCCTTAATGCGCATGCGTCACTGATCTGTTGAACTTTTTATTTACTTTTTCAAATGAGGTTAATTCTTAATTTAATTAAATAAATATTTATTTAATAATGTTTTTCACTCACCTTTATTTTAAATAAGAAACTAATAAAAATGTTTTTTAATTAAATAAAAATCAATTAATCATTTTTTTAATAACAATTTAATATTATACATATGACAGCGTGGGTTCTCGAATATGATTACGGTTTAAGTTTTTAACCCTTCGTCACTCGCTCAATGAGCGCGGCGCCGCCTTTTTTACAATTATGCAATTTTCTCATAATTATGGTGACGGATGACATCGAAAAAATTAGAATGCTTGAATTAGACATTCTAAAAGAATTTCTAGCATTAGCCGCTCTTAAGAAATAAATTATTTTGTTAAAAAAAAATATTTTCATGCGAAAAAAATTGAAAAGCGGCGCGACGCCGCCCAGTGCGAGTTAGTAACCGGTAAATGTCCGCCGCGCGCTGCTGCCAACTTGTGTGTGGTAATATTCTCTTGTACGATATAGATATATAAATATTTAGGTTTGACATTTAGGTATTCTCTCTTAATAGAGATACATTTTTTATTAATAATTAAGAATAATTCTACGCGTAATAAGTATTTTGTCACAAACAAAAATATGTTATTTAAATATTAATTATTATATTTACAAATATATATTTATATTATATGTAATTTGTGTATAATATTCAAGAAGAATTTCGAGGTTATAACCACAACAGGTAATTGAATTTTATTTTGTTTTTAATTAATTTTGAGTTAAAATAATGAAAAAATTCTAGTAACAATAGAAGCATTATTAATAATTATAGAATTAATAATATTAACAATAATAATAATGATAATATCAACAATAAATAATTTATTAAAATACATTTGAGTAATATTTTTTTTTTTTTTTTATTATTGTTAACAGTGTATAGCATATTTATGCCTTTTACACTTCTTGCCTTTAATCGCAATCGCTACCTTTTTCTATTCCCTCCTCTTTTTCATGCGGCTGTGGACCGACTTGTGCTTCTGTACTGCATCATTACGTGATGCCCTATACCCCACCTTTTTGCCGTGGGAGTATAGCGGCAAAGGGAAACCACAGAGAAAACCTTTTGCCAGTACAGCTGTCATTTTTCGGAGCAGGTGAAGTTCCAGTGATCGATAAAATTCCCATTTTACCGATCACTGGCTCTTCAGTCCGCGCCTAGCGCACAGAGACGTCCGATCAAGCTCAATGCATGGCTAAGCGGTCACCCAGCCAAACAGTAACCACGCTCGGTGCTGCTTAACTTTGATGATCGCCCGAGCCACACATGAACCGATCGGCTGCCTCTGCCCCTTACATTTGAGTAATAATTTTATGAGCAAGCGATTTTTTTAATAAAATTGTTGTTAAAAAAAATTTAATTTTAATTGAAACGGAGTAATTCCTAATAAAAAAAATTAAAAACAAAATGGAAAATCTATCTTTTATTTTTTAATTTCGATAAATTAATTATTAAAAAAAATTTCTTTTAGATTATTTTTTATATAGATTTAGCAATCTGAAAAATGTGGCAACAGCGCGCTTGATTTAACACGGCGGCGCAGCGCTCACCGCGCGAGTGACGAAGGATGAAAAAGTGATGCGGGTGACGAAGGGTTAATGGATTTATGTTCGAAAAAAAAGCCGTTATGGCGCTGTCTACTGACCTGTCAATATGAAATACAATTTCAATATTATGTACTAATTATTGACATCCACTATTTTAAAATTAAAAAGCATATAATTTACTGTAAATATATGATATTGTTAATTTTTTATATTTTATTTATTCATAAAAAAAAGTTAATGTGATTAGATAGAAAAAATAATTTAAAATCATCGTTTCAAAAGACTGCTTTTCTAACCGCAATAGTTGAGAAAATTGACGCTCACAAGCTGTTTCGATAGTCTCGAATGAATTTTATTTTTTTTATTAATGAATTTTTAATTTTTTTCACTAACAGTAACTTTTTTTCGATTTCTCAAATTATATAGATTGTTTAAAAATGTATGCGATCATTATTAATATAGTATGTAATTACTAATTAAATATGTTCTAAAATAGGATAGGGCGTCAATAATTGGTGCTTTTACCTTACAATGTTTTGAAAATTCAAGCAATATTTTTAACAGTATAATTAAATTCTATTATTTACTGAAGTTACACTGTAAAAAATCCGGAGTGAATTCGGAGTGAAATTAAATCCGAATTCACTCCGCATTCACTCCGCCACTCGGAGTTCCGGAGTTTTGAAAAAAATCACTCCACATGCGGAGTGAATTGGGAGTTTTTTTTTAGCGGAGTGATCTCGGAGTGACGCGGATTTTATTTCACTCCCAATTCACTCCGGTCCGGAGTTTTAATACTTAAATAAAGGGCATAGCCGGATAAGCATGCCGAATCGGCCCCCACGGAGTTTTCGATCGGCACTTCGGGGATCACTTTGGTACCAAATAAAAAAAATTCAGTCAACATTTCAGCTCTTAATCCCAAATGGTTTCCGAGTTATCGAAAAAAAACCTATTTTTCGATTTTTATTTTTTTTTCAATAGTAAAATTCAAAATTAATCAATGGCGATTTTTTCCTAAATACTTACAAGTAAAATCCATAACAAAACGTTTTTATCATGATCCCCGAGTTAAAAGCCGATTTTTAACAAAGGAAATAAAACTAAAATTATTTTTTTGACTGCGTTTTTGACAACTTGCAATCATCAAATTTTGTCAGAAGACGTCTTTTACACTCTCCTGTACTCAGGAATTTTTCAATTTTTTCGATTTGGTGCAACATTATGAAAAAAATTAAAAACTGATTTTTTTTGATAATTTAGTCTTTAAACAAATCGATATCATTTTTACTAATTTATATTAAACTGCTAAACAACGTGTGTGTGTGTGTGTGTGTGTGTGTGTGTGTGTGCGAGTGTGTGCAGGTGTTTGTGTGCGTGTGTGCAAATGTGTGCGTGTGTACAAATTTGTACGTGTGTGCGTGTGTTCGATTGTGTGCTTGTGTGCAAATGTGTGCGTGCGTGTGTGTGCAAGTGCGCGTGTGTGCCTAAATATGTATGTGCGTATGTGTGTTCCGTATCATCTGATCAATACCCAGTGAACACATGACCTTATTTTGACGTCATATGTAGGTCATAGCAATGCCACGGCATCTGATGTAAATTTGATGTCAATCTGACGTTCTACATGATTTTAATATGATGTAAAGCTTGTGACATCATATTGATGTAAGCATGACTCTTGTATGACGTCATAGTTATGACTTATGTATTACGTACGTTTGACATAAAACCTACATCACATTGTTACGTAGTAATAAAGTCATTATCGTATATCATAATGACGTAATTTTAAAATCATACATTTTTGTCAGTAGCAAAGTCACGGTTATACGTAATATGGATGTCACTCTTAAATCATATCTTTACATCAGTGACAGATCAGTATTTTACGCAATGCTGATGTAATTTCCGAGTCATAGTTTTTTATCATCTATTTATTGAAATAAAACAATCATAGAATGAATTTTCAAATATGTGTCAATGTGTAAAAATAACAACTAAACGTCGAACATTTTCGGGGTCAAAGTAATCGATACACTCGATAATAGATTATTCAGACGTTTTAGATTAAAACATTAGCGTGAGCATAAAAAAATTAACTTTATTTTTTTAAATGATATATATCGAAAATATCATTAAGGATGACAAAGAAAATGTAACGACAGCTTGAACTCTTTTGATATTATGATTCTAAAGTTTAAGTATCACAATTTTTCAATCGATTAAATTTCATACGATTTTGTGGAATTATTTAATGTTTCGCAAAATTTTATATAAGATTTTTTAAATTTCACATCACAACAAAAAATTAAAAAATTTGATGAAACTTAATGAAATTTTATACAATTATCATCGAGGCCCACAAATATTGTTTCTATAAAATTTCATATAAGTTCATGGAGTTTTTTAAATTTTGTAAAAATCCATCACGAAAACTTATGAACTCTGTCTTTTCCGGCATTTCACTCTAAATACATCAATTAAGCACGAGATTTGAACTCTCGTGATGTGGACCAGTGAGCAACGTTCAGGACTACCAGCCAAGAGTAGCCGTGTTCGAACCCAGGAGATGCCCAGGATTTTTTCATCATTTAACGTTATTTAATCTTGTTTCAGAATTCACAATGCGTTCGCGCGGTAATAATCAAATAAAAAATTCGGTATTTCATTTTTTTTTTTTTTTTTTTTTTTCAAAAATATATTTTCCGAATTGATAATTTTGACATCACCTATATGTCATATTGACGTCATAAAATGTCACACAGACATCACATTCACGTCATGTATACGTCATTAGTTTTACATCATAATCTTACGTAAAAAAGTGGGAAATAATGAGTCACACCTGACTCATTCGTGACTTATATCTTACGTAAATGATGACTTAGCGTAACGTCACTCTGACGTCAAATTTATGTCAATGTGTTTACTGGGTAATGTAATACGCGAATTTTTACTTCGATTCTATTGAGTGGAGTTATATTTTATTAATAATATTTTCAAAACTCCGCTCCGGAGTGAATTTCACTTCGAGGGGAGTGAATAATTAAAAATTCATTCACTCCGCATTCATTCCGCGAATTTTTTACAGTGTATGAGGTTACAAAAAGTGTAAAAGTAGAGCTTTTATGCTCACTTTTTATTTAACTGTCTTAATAAATGATTTATTAACAGTTAATAAATTGTCTTTAATAAATGATTTATTAACTATTAATAAATATTTGTTAACTGTTAATAAATATTTATTAAATCATCTCATGTTAAAAAATTATTTATTAACAGTTAATAAGGCTTATTAAAAATTAAAAAATCCATCTATCAGTGTAGTAGGCTAAGTTATTCCTAATGTGTCAGCGCCATGTGGTTAGCATGAGTCGTAGGGACGCAGGCACGCGCGAAGCGAGCATTCTATTCAATTTCATTCTTTGTGTTAAGTATTTCCATTAGTACATATGTAGTTCACCTATTAATGTCTGTCATCGCTTTGTTATCTTGAATCGAAATATATTTATAATTTTAATTAGTGGTCTTTTGACGTAATGCATTAACTTGATGGTCTTATCATTATCGTTCGTGCGTCTGTAACGAAACAATCAGACGATTACTCATTTGTTTGCCTTCAAATTTCAATAGAAATCGAATATTATCGATGCAGCGATAAAACAATTTCTTAAAAACCCACAAAAATTCCAATTTATTAAATAAATAAAAATAAATACTTCTTTTCGCTTACACATTCTATATTTAAACCAAAGAATTTATATAGGAGGAGTTAATTATGTATTTATGGAATGTTAAAAAGATTTGGAAGAATGATAATGCCACAGGCGTATTCTATGGACAAAACGTTGGATAAGTGAATAAAATTTAATAATTAGAGACTTAAACATCAGCAAGGCCGGAAAAAAAGAAATGAATTATTCATTAATTTACTATAAACAAATGAATACAACTACACGGATAGAAAATTATGGCAGCGGTTCCCATAATTTTGTGAAATTTTTTCCTATACCATCATAGGAATTACGACCATAAATTATGGGAGCGGTTCCTATAATTATAGGAATGTTTCCCATAATTATAGGAATAGTTCCTATAATTATGGGAATGATACCCATAACATTATAGGAATGGTTCCTATAATTTATGGGAATGGTTCCTATAATTTGTAGGAACCATTCCCATAAATTATAGGAACTATTCCCATAATATTATGGGAATAGTTCCCATACTATTATAAGAACTATTCCTATAATATTATAGGAATGGTTCCCATATTATCATGAAAAAATTAATTTAAAGAAGTGTGGTAATCACTTCTACAATACACAGAAA
Source organism: Microplitis mediator (assembly GCF_029852145.1). Taxonomy (NCBI): domain Eukaryota; kingdom Metazoa; phylum Arthropoda; class Insecta; order Hymenoptera; family Braconidae; genus Microplitis; species Microplitis mediator. Next base: position 19,549,079 of record NC_079977.1, on the reverse strand, counting down.
TATTATTAAACATAAAAACAAAAATTCAAACATTGAAAAAAAAAATCGTATATGGCAAAAAAACATTAAAATTTTTAACAAGAATTTTTTTTCAGCACAAAACATTCAAGAAAATTCAGATTTTGGGAAATTTCTACACTATTGTGCAAAAAAAAAATTTTATGATATTATAGGGATGGTTCCCATAACATTATGGGAAAAGTTCCCATAATATTATAGGAATAGTTCCTATACCAATATGGGAACCATTCCTATAATAGTACGGGAATGATTCCCATACCATTATGGGAATGGTTCCCATAATATTATGGGAACCATTCCCATATCATTATGGGAACCATTCCCATAATAGTATGGAAACTATTCTCATACTATTATGGGGATGGTTCCCATAATATATGGGAACCATTTCTATAGTAGTATAGGTACTATTCCCATACCATTATGGGAACCATTCCCATAATGCATAGGAAAACTTCCCATAATTTTCTTTCCGTGTAATATTCTTATCAGAAAAATCAATGTAGGATTGTATGGGGATTAATATAAATAGTAGGGCGTTTAAAAAAAAACAAGAATTTTTTTTTTCTCGGAACCGGGCTCAAAAGTTTCGTTTAGATGCCAAAATAGGCCTCTGAAAATATGAACCCTTTTGTGATTTTCAAAAAATTCGGGAAGGTATTGGTTTTACCCCGATTTTCAAAACTCGGGTTTTCATCATATGTCGACGTTTGAAGGTTCTAGGATACTATTCTGACATTTTCAGAGCGATGTCTGTATGTATGTATGTATGTATGTATGTATGTGTGGGTGTGTGTGTGTGGATGTAAACCTCTCATATCTTTTTAATAAATGAACCGATTTAGATGGTTCTTGCGGCATTCGAAAGATATCTTCTGAACTTAGATTTTCAAAAAAATTTTAGTTCATTTAGTCAAATAAACTCTGAGATATTTAAGAAATACAAGAAAAAAATTTTTTTTTTCTCTTTTTTTTTGGCTATTGTGAAAACTGTTGGATCGATCAATTCCAAAATCTAATCAGCTTCAGAACTCGATAAAAGCTTTCGATTGCTGCCAAGAACGTCTCAATAAGATTATCCGTTCGAAAGATGTCGTCGACGAAAGAAATAGTAGAAAACGGTTTTTTGCAAATATCGTCGAAACGACTGAACCAATCATTCCCAAAAATTTTCAGCTCTAGACCTCAATAAAACGCGCCGATTGCCACCTCAACCGTCTTAATCGGATAATCCGTTCGAGATATCGTCGACGAAAGAATGAAAAAAAATCGTATTTTTTCGTTTTTCGTGAATGTTTCGGAAACTATCGAATCGATCAATTCAAAAATCTAATCAGCTTTAGAACTCGATACAATCATTCGACTGCTGCCAAGAACGTCCCAATCAGATTATCCGTTCGAGAGATATCGTCGACGGAATAATAAATGTTAAATCATTATCTGCTTTTTTCATTGAATAAAATAATAATTTCTGAATAAAATTACTCAAAACTAATAATATGTTCTTCTTTATATACGTCATTGGAAGTGACTACCTAAAAATCGATCGTCATGTTCGCTCGTATCACGATATACCTACACGATATAGATACAACGTATGACGTAAATACTTATTTTTGAGCTAATTATTGAACATAATTGTGAACAAATATAAAAAACTCTCATTCATTCATTATTTTAGATTCTAAATTTTTATACTTTAACATGAAACGCAAGCCTTTTGAGCTTAAAAAGCTCATAAAAAAGGGAAACAAAGGTTTTTTCGAGCTCGAAAACAGCGGGAAGTTTGGGGGCTGGCCTGCAGGTCCAACCAATGCCCAGATTTTTTTATTTTTTTTTAAGAAAAAAAATTTAATTTTTATGAAACAGACAAAATTTCCTGCAAAATGAGTACAAACAATGATATGTTGAAATAAAGTAATTTATGTGTTATCTGTCCGCGAATAACCGCGAGTTGGTCGTTAACAGTAACTATATTTTAATATATCGATGTGGGTATTCAAATTAGAGGGAATTTCGCTCTCAAATTGACGACAATAATAATTTTTTTTTACTTGAATTAAAAAAAAAGTTTGGAAAATCCAAAAGTGCACGACTCATAATGCTTATTTGATCGTAAACATTAAAATATTCCGAAAGGGTAATGTCGCAGGCAAACGAAAAAAAATAAAAATAAATAAAATTTGAAGGACAAATGTTATTTATTTATATAAAAATGATAAAAAAAATAATTTTATTTAAAATAAAAAAAAAAAAAATAATAAATTTCAAACGTAAAAAATTCCGAAATTTTTCGCCGTACGATCTGTGAAAAATTTTACTTTTTTTTTCTATTTTTATTTTTCACTTGTTTATTTATTATTTTTAGTTATTTATTTATTCGTCTAATCTCAATTTTTTATATTTTTATTTCCGAAATACCCGCGCCAAATGAATCGGTTAAAAGTATGGCGCAGGCACACTGGGTGATAGTATGAGAAAAAAAAAAATACCACGCATGCGCACTTGTTAAGACGAATGTCCACACATATTTTTTAGGCTAAAATTAAAGAAAATTCGATTTAATTTTTTATTAATTACAATTGCATAACACAAAGTTAGATAGCCATTTTCGAAAGCAAATCCTTCTAGGGCAAGACGAGTCATTTAAAAAAAAAATGGAGTTAAATTATGGATTCTTTTTCGAGATATTGTGTTTTCAAGCTACAAAATTTTTTTACTGCTTGACGGGAAAATTTTTTAGTTTATTTTAATGATTTTCTCGTTTCTATTGCACTGAATTTGTGTTTGAAAATTGCAGAAATAATCTTTATTAAATTATCTGTAAAATGGTGCATCATTTGAGATGTTTCTGTTTCCTAATAACACGATAATAACAGAAATAGTTGAAGAAAAGGAGGCGAAAAAAAATTTCGATCGTAAAGCACTCCCTAATGCTTCGCATTATGAGTCGTGCAAAATATATATTGAATTTTTTATGAATATTAATAAAAAATTATTCATTGCATCGCTATTAAATATGTATTTACATGAACTTTCTACTGCTCAGTCTCTGAGTAAATATTAGAGTAATCATCCATAAAATTGTCTGATGACAATTGTAGCAGAATTAGAAGATAGACAAAATTGTAGCAATTGAGTTATCAGTAATAAAACGTTGGACAATTGATATTTTTCCGTAAATATTAAAAAAATATATAATTGAAAATTTATTTGTAGTTTCTGGTGGTAGAAAATTTTGTGGAAGTAATGGAACTTACAGTGAATATTGGCCAGGTAATGAAGAATTATGTGATTATAGTAAATTTCCTGTGATTGAATCAAAGATGATGGTAAATATTTTTAAACTATTTTATAATGTCATTCCTGATTACTGAATCCACGGAAAAAAATATATCATCAAATTTTTTAATATTCAAAAAATAATTACTGTAAATCTGAATGTCAAAAAAATCCATGTGGGATTGCACGAGAACCCATAAAAATCCATATAGAAAATTGAGGATTTATGTAAGAATCCATAGGAATTAATATAAGAGTGTATGGACAAAGAAGAACCCATGTAGGAAATTATGGGTATGTGGATTTCCAAATGGGAAATCTATACAGGAATCTAGGTATCTGAATTTCCATATAAGAATCTGTGTATCTGGATTCCTAGATGGTAAATCCATAGGAATCCAGATACACATGGATTGTGGGTCTCGGGATTCCCATGTAGGAAACCTACACAGGCAACTGGGTACTTGGATTCCCATAGTAACCCATGTCAGAATCTGTATCGAGATCGATGCTGGATTCCTATAAAAGTCTATATGGGAATCGGGAACCAATATAGAAATCTAGGCCACTGCCGCCAGAACGCGGACGAAAAGTTTTCCTTCCTAAGCATCGCTATAGCATCACATGCAGCCTAAACGATGTTGGGAAGGGGAACTTTTCGTCCGCGTTCTGGCAGCAGTGATCTAGGCTAAAGTCGCATGTGGAATTTTTTCATAGGGTCGTAGAAAATAAAACCAAACACCCGAGCCGGTTTCTAGACATTTTACTGCACTCGGATAGGACTTCTATTGTGGACATCGAAGGCTAGCCTGTTTCATGTAATTTTATTTTTTTATTTTATAAACACGACTTATGAGGAAATAAATTTATGATGATAATAATAATAAGAATCTTATCAATGTAATTATTTTCATTGATGTTCTGTCCTTAGACATGTAAAAAAAAAAAACTATTAACTCCGTATTTTTAAATTATTATTTCTTCAGATTCCTTAAGTCAAAATAATGTGGAATTTTCTTATTGGTCTAGAAAAAAAATGATAAGGTTTTATGTAAATTTTTTTTATGTCACCTATTAAATTTTGTTGTAATCAATGACAGTAAAAAAAAATAGTTTTTTTTTAAGAGCCAAAAATTTCCTTAATATTGAATTTTTTTTTTGAATTTTCAATTTCCCGCTAAGAAAATCCACGATTTTCGAAAAATTCGGGAAGTTATTGTTTTTACCCCAAATTGCGAAAGTCGAAATTTCATCAGATGTCGACGTTTTGAGGTTCTAGGAAGCTATTCTGACTTTTTCAGAATGATGTCCGAGGGTCTGTATGTGTGTATGTATGTGTGTGACCGGCTTATAACTTTTTAACTACACGGAAAGAAAATTATGGGAAGTTTTGCTATGCATTATGGGATCCATTCCCATAATGGTATGGGAATCATTCCCATACTATTATGGGAATGGTTCCCATATTGGGATAGGAACTATTCCTATAATATTATGGGAATTATTCCCATAATGTTATGGGAACCATCTCTATAATATCATAAAATTTTTTTTTTGCACAATAGTGTAGAAATTTCCCAAAATTTGAATTTTCTTGAATGTTTTGTGCTGACAAAAAATTCTTGTTAAAAATTTTAATGTTTTTTTGCCAAATACGATTTTTTTTTTTCAATGTTTGAATTTTTGTTTTTATGTTTAATAATGATTCTGTGTATTATAGAAGTGATTACCACACTTCTTTAAATTAATTTTTTCATGATAATATGGGAACCATTCCCATAATATTATAGGAATGGTTCCTATAATAGTATGGGAACTATTCCCATAATATTATGGGAATGATTCCCATAATGGTATACGAACCATTCCAATTGCATTATGGGAATCAATCCCATAATATTATGGGAATAGTTCCCATACTATTATAGGAATGATTCCCATAATATTATAGAAAGTATTCCTATAAATTATAGAAACCATTCCTATAATTATAGGAACCATTTCTATAGTGTTATGGAGATCATTCCCATAATTATAGGAACTATTCCTATAATTATGGGAAACATTCCTATAATTATAGGAACCGCTCCCATAATTTATGGTCGTAATTTCTATGATGGTATAGGAAAAAATTTCACAAAATTATGGGAACCGCTGCTATAATTTTCTTTCCGTGTAATGAACCGATTTGGATTGTTAAGGCGGCAATCGAAAGAGCTCGTTGGCCATCAACTTTTCTGAAAATTTCAGATCATTTGATCAAGTAGACTCGAAAATATTGGCGAATTACGAAAAATAAAATTATTTTTTTTTAGTTTTTTATTGATTTCTCAGAAACAACTCATACGATCACCTTCAAAATCTAATCAGCTCTAGAACTCAATAAAACACGTCGATTGCCGCCTCAATCATCAAAATCAGATAATTTGTTCAAGAGTTATCGCGGGAGAAAGAAATGGTAGAAAACAGTTTTTTGCGAATATCTTCGAAACAACTGAACCAAACAATTTCAAAATTTTATCAGCTCTAGAACTCAATAAAACACGCCGATTGCCGCCACAACCATCAAAATCGGTCAATTCATTCCTGAGATATCATGGGAGAAAGAAATGCTAAAATCGGTTTTTTTTTAAAACAATGGCACACTAAAGTATTTTTTTTAAAACAATGGTACACTAAAGTATTTTCGAGCTCGAAAATGTATCCATAACAAGTTTTTGAGCTCGAGGAGCTCGAAAACAGGGGGAAGTTTTGGGGCTGGCCCGCAGGGTCAACCGATAGACAGATTTTTTACTTTTCTACATGCGCATTTTTTTTTTTTTTTTTTTTTCTGTAATTGATTTGTTGATAAAAAAATTCGAAAATTGTTAACTATCTGCTAACTTTAGGATCATGTTTACTATCACAAAATAGTTCAGTGTTAAATAATAATTGTTCACAATTTTGATAACCTAAAAATAATCCATGGTACAAAAATAAAAGTTTTTTTGTGTCACCATTAACATTTAAAAAGTGTTGAAGTTACTTCTTAAATTACTCGAATTTTGTGTTGAAATTTTAATACAAATTTTGTATTGAATTTCATCACAAATGTGTGGTTCAATTGACCGTCTCTTTCCTACCTAAATTTCTGTGTGAAGAATCCTCTTTGGAATCGTAATTGTTTAAAAATACCACTTAAGAGATTATAAATATCAATTGATACGCGTATATTTCGAAATTTAATTTTTTTTATACTTAATATATATTTGAAATATGTACAAAAATCTGAACTATATTCCCATCTAGATTTTCACGTAATGCGGATTCCCATAGGAAATCATTGAGAACATTCCCATAAGAATGTATACCAGAATCCCTTATGGATTTGGGGTGGTGCCAATACCCATGGAAAATTAGGTAAGAATCAAAGCTGGATTCCTATAAGAAATCATATGGGAATCCATCAAACGCCATGTGGGAATTCACATGAGATTTGAACTAGATTTCTACATAGATATCTTTGGAAGGGATATATATTTTATTTTAACAAATATTTTATTTCATAATATTCTTCAATATATTTTATAGTTTCCTACCTTTGCTTAGCATCCATTATCATTAAGAGCATCATTAAAAAACCCCAAGGCAATATTAAATAGGCCATATTTTTAAAGTTACTTAGAACACTTCGTTAATTACATTAATCATCACGACTGCCATTGATACCATTAATAACGTCCAATAAAAACCCGCGATCTACTGACACTTTTAAAAATTCCCGAGCCTACTTCATCCTTTCCGTGCCCCCTCCATTAAATTTTTTTTGGTTATAAAAAGCCGGTAGTTTAAAAAATTCCACAGTATAGTTCAATATTCTTAAAAATGGTTCCTTCTAGTAAACTAGTGATCATATCAAATTTATTTATAATCGTGTCTTTGTTAATAATCGAAGGTGAAGGAAAACAACCCGTTCCTTTGAAAGATGTAGCAATTGGTGCCACTGTTAATAGGCAAAATACTGATAGAAATACAGCAAAGGTATTGGGTAATATTATCAATGACCGTGAAAAATATCCAGATATTTATAAAAAATTGACTGAAGTAATTCATTATCCACCAAAATGGGGAATGAGACAATTCATCTGCTCGGAGCCGCTAGATTCAGTTCTTGATCCAGCAGTTCATACAGATAATTTTTATTTTAACAATAAAAATGAAAAAAATCGTGTGTTTAAATCCTTCGAAGCAGACTCTATCAAACGGGGTGCATTTAATATTGATAATAAATACTTGAACACTAATTACACTTGTATTTTGTTCGAGCTGTGTAATATAAAGGAAGAAAGAATTAAAGAAAATGTCAAAGTTATTAATGAAGAAGATTTGCCAGCTAAAAGATCTGATATTCACTATTTCGGGAATCTAACTGCCATTGTGAGAGCTAAGCGGGACAGTGAGACTCATTATGTTTCGTCAATTTCTAAAGGAAATTGTTTGGCACAGGTAAGAAAATGAAATTAATAGTTTAAGAGGGTTTTTTAAACGATAATATTTTAACTGGGGCCACGGGTGGACCTTTTCAACTTCACTCCTACAGAAGTCTCTCTATTTCCTGAGATGGAAGGAGTATTAGTCCGAAGAAGTTGTATTCGTCGTGGTTGTTGATTATATCCCACATACGAATGGTGCCTGTTCGTTGAAAGCACTTCCGGAAGATGTGTACTACTATTCCGTCGTATCCTGACCAGAGTCTCTCTATTTCCTGAGATGGAAGGAGTATTAGTCCGAAGAAGTTGTATTCATCGTGGTTGTTGATTATATCCGACATACGAATGGTGCCTGTTCGTTGAAAGCACTTCCGGAAGATGTGTACTACTATTCCGTCGTATCCTGACCAGAGTCTCTCTATTTCCTGAGATGGAAGGAGTATTAGTCCGAAGAAGTTGTATTCATCGTGGTTGTTGATTATATCCCACATACGAATGGTGCCTGTTCGTTGAAAGCACTTCCGGAAGATGTGTACTACTATTCCGTCGCATCCTGACCAGAGTCTCTCTATTTCCTGAGATGGAAGGAGTATTAGTCCGAAGAAGTTGTATTCATCGTGGTTGTTGATTATATCCCACATACGAATGGTGCCTGTTCGTTGAAAGCACTTCCGGAAGATGTGTACTACTATTCCGTCGCATCCTGACCAGAGTCTCTCTATTTCCTGAGATGGAAGGAGTATTAGTCCGAAGAAGTTGTATTCATCGTGGTTGTTGATTATATCCCACATACGAATGGTGCCTGTTCGTTGAAAGCACCTCCGGAAGATGTGTACTATTATTCCGTCGCATCCTGACCAGAGTCTCTCTATTTCCTGAGATGGAAGGAGTATTAGTCCGAAGAAGTTGTATTCATCGTGGTTGTTGATTATATCCCACATACGAATGGTGCCTGTTCGTTGAAAGCACTTCCGGAAGATGTGTACTACTATTCCGTCGCATCCTGACCAGAGTCTCTCTATTTCCTGAGATGGAAGGAGTATTAGTCCGAAGAAATTGTATTCATCGTGGTTGTTGATTATATCCCACATACGAATGGTGCCTGTTCGTTGAAAGCACTTCCGGAAGATGGGTACTACTATTCCGTCGCATCCTGACCAGAGTCTCTCTATTTCCTGAGATGGAAGGAGTGTTAGTCCGAAGAAGTTGTATTCATCGTGGTTGTTGATTATATCCCACATACGAATGGTGCCTGTTCGTTGAAAGCACCTCCGGAAAAAATCTACCCCTGGTTACTTGATTATCTTTAAATCTAGGAGTGGTTTAAGTTTCTATGAAATGGCAGTCCTTAGTTTTATTTACGTTTTTAATTTTTCTACCCTTAAATTTAATTACAGATTTACATTTATGAAACGGAAATAGCGAAGGAATCTAAACAGCATCTGATCAATTATCCAAGTAAGAATCCTACTTTCACGGGACCCCTAATATCCGCAACAAACAACACAAAACTTGAAACCTGGACTAAAGAATATTTGGAAAAATTACAAACTTCTCTTCTTAAATTTGAAAGCTTTCAACCAAAAAATCAGAGCGATATTTTCGATCATATGGAAAGCGATGCAGTCAGAGATTTTGAATTGATAAAACTACCAGAATTACCAGATAAATTAGCTAAGCCAGATAAAGAAGTTAAGCCAGATAAAGTAGTTAAGCCAGATAAAGCATTAACTGCTAAAAAATGGGCTCAATTGGTACCAGGAGACACTTTCGACATAACACAATTCAAATTCGACGAAGCTGTCATTATTTCATCTCTTCCGAGAGCAGACCCAGTTGAAATGGAATACTTCCCAGAGTCTGATGAAGATTACCAAAAAGTAACTCTACGTACTATAGTTGATAGTGAAAAATCCGCATCGAAGTGCCCATTTGAGAAGTTAAACTCTCGGGACAGCAGCCATCTTGATGATCACGAAGGCTTGGAGGCATTCGAGTGTAATTTGGAAAAAAAAGACTTTGGAATCAGTAAAGAGTATCGTAATGAGAAGTATAAAAGAGTTGAAGTAAGAATTTGTCGCACAGTTGGAAAATTAGCCCTTCCCGAATCAATGACGATCATTAATTGGGACAAAAAGTTTGAAGATATAGGTTACAATGTTCTCATTGATGAAAATGTTGTTCTAAGATACCCTGTTGCTGGTGAAACGCATTATGTATCTGCTGTTTATTACGGTGACTGCTTATATCAGGTAAGGAATATAAGTTTTAATAGTTGTTTCAAACAACCCCAGTCAACCAAAATAAGTCTTCCCAGAAAGTAAGTTGCCGTCGAAAATTATTGGCTTTTAAAATGATAGTGTGTAGCAACGGCGTACAATCAGACTAGTTTTCGGAGAGTGGGAGGTAATGATTGGCAGAAACTTACTATCTTGGTGGACTTAAAATGTAGTTTCCGGATTAAGAACTCTGATTGGAATTGATTGAAAGTCGATCGGTTTCAATCAGTCTATCGGAACGAAGTCACAGTGCCCTCGCAAATTCCGATGAAGTTCAAATGGATCTAATCGGATGATAATATTAATATTTAATTTTTAATCCCAAGAAAAAATAATTTAGAGTTGATCTCCAGTAGGTCTGCGGAGATCTGATTATTTCAAAAAATTAGATCTACGGAACTTCTAGCAGATTTAAGGACGTTTGCGAAATTCACGTAAATCGTCAGAGATCTTCCGAAGTCGATTCTAAATTTAAGATCTACAAGGACTTAAATTATTTTTTCTCAGGATCGGTTTCGATCTGAGTTTTTAATCGGGATTATCCTAAAATTAGCTCATTCAAAAAAATCCAAACAAAAATCCGGCTTAGATTCTGATATAGAATACGTGGTTTTCCATGGAACTAGATAGGTTTTACATAGACTTACCATATATATAGAATTTCTCAATAGAATTCTAGGTACCCGAGTTTCCATATGGATTTCCAACATGGAAATTAGGACATTCGAGTTCTTGTTTGTATTTTTTGTATAAGAACTCAGGTAATCACAATTTCTGGTCTGAAATCCTTTTGTGGGATCCATGTATTCGTAGTTTCCCATGTAGGGATTCAAGTACTTATGCCTTCGTGCAGGGATTTCTATAAAAATCCATGCTTTTCTATGTTGATTCCCATGGATTCTTATGTATATTCCTAATTTCCTTTATGGATTTCAATGGATTCCCACATAATTCTACATGGATTTCTCTGATAAGGTACAATATATTGAATGTGGAAATCGATACAGAAAAATGTAGATTTCTATAGAAATCCCTGGTGGAAACTGTAGGTATCTAGATTTCAATGTGGATTTCTATAACCCTTCTTAAAAAATCCGGTAGATTCTTATAGCTGTGTGTATAAGGCCGTATACTTAACTATAGCACTTCTCATAGAACTCATTAATTCTTAGAACATTTCTGTAGGAATTTATGAGAATCTAATGGATTCTATGAGATTTTCTAAACAGGGAAGAGCCTCCTGATTAAACAACTGAATTCGACAGAATTAAAAATTTTTATTCTGTTATATTCTGTCGAATTCCGCAAAACAGAATTCAACTGAATTGAAAATTTGAATTTAAATTAAGCAGAATAAAACCGATTTAAAAATTTCAAATTCGTTTTAATTCAGTTTAATTCGGATTCAGATCCAGAAATTGGAAAGTGATTTTCGAATTAATCAGAATTAAACTGAATAGAATTATTTAAATTCGTTTTAATTTGGACAAATTCTGGTTTTCCTGCCGAATTAGACAGAATTCATTTTAAGTTAGATACCGAATTAACAGAATTTATCTGAATAAAATAGAATAGAAAATTTAATTCTGTTCAATTCGATCGAATTCAGTTGTTTGATCAGGGTTTTTGACAATTGTAGCATCCCTCCCTCCCTGAATCAGTAACTTGCTTTTTAGTGATCCACGAAATAAATAATAATTTACGTAATTACAGGCATTAGTTTACAACGTAGACAAATTAGAAACAACCAAGCCAGTACACGTGGGTAAAATATTGTCAGCAAGTAACAATGAGGATCTCATAAAATCGATCAACGGTTTGCTGAAAACTAGTGACACCCCGGCAGTCGGCCTCTATCAAATCGAGACTAATCCAAAAATGAGAGCTGAGGTCATTAAAAAATTAGACAATAGCGTTGTACTGAGTGTCAATATGCGTTCGTTGTATGCAAAACTTCCGCCACCTCAAGCAGATTTGTCACAATACAAAAGTTTCGGCAATTCGTTGCAAGCTTCCCTCATAACAATTATCGCAATTATTGTGGTAGCACAATTCTTCACAAATTAAACTTTGTTTTTTAAAGGAACTAAATATTTGTATTTAATATTATAAAGTAAAATGTATCAATTTTAATTATTGTTTGTAATAAATTAATTAATTATTTAAAGCAAAAGTCGTTTGGTATTAGATTTCACTATTTGTTAAAAATTTTATAAAGATAAAATTAATTGATTGACGTCTTGGGTGTAACCTAGTCTATTTATTTGAAGGTCATTAGAGTCATTAGGTTACAAAAATAATAGTAATTAATTTAATGACTTTAAGTGGACGTTAATTGAATTTTTTAATGCATACGTGGAAGTCACTGTTCTTGGTTTTTATTGATTTCGTTGAAAGCTTGTTCTAATTGTGGATTTATCATTGGAATTTTTTTTTTTGGTAGTGATGCAATGATAAGAGCAATTGGATGAAGAAATGAATTTATTTTTCAAGTCGTAAATGGTTTAAGTATTTTTTTTTTTTTTAATTTTTTCATTTATCTGATTACCAAAAAAATTGATACGGAAATTTATATGAACTTTGGAAAATACACCGTCGACAAAAATTTTTCGGACACAGTAACAAATCGTTTAAATATTTATTCGAAGTCCATTATTAAGACAAATTTATCAATTTAATTCTACTATTAAGTGAATATTCTGTAACTTCTGAACGGATGAACCGATTTAGCTTTTTCAGGCCACGTTTGAAGCGGTTCGTTAATTCCAATAACTCGAGAAATTGAGCTTGATCGGTAGAGCTCGTTCGGAGATATTCAAAAAATAAAATTTTTTCAAAAATTTTAATCTGCTCGATGTATTGATTCCAAAATGGACTTCGTTCAAGAGAAACCGTTGTCGAAAGAATTAAAAAAAAATTTTTTTTTATTTTTTTTGAAATATCTCAAAAATGACTCAATAAATCGAATTCAAAATTCGATCAGCTTTAGAACTTGACAAAACGCGTCGATTGCCACCTCAACCGTCTCAATCGGTTTATTCGTTTGAGAGATATCGTAGGAGAAAAAATGGTAAAAAACTATTTTTTTCGAAAAGAAAGGCACACAAAAGTATTTTCGAGCTCGAAGAGCTCGAAAATGTATTCACGACAAAGTTTTAGAGCTCAAGGAGCTCGAAAACAGCGGGAAGTTTTAGGGGTGGCCCACGGGGTCGACCGATAGACAGATTTTTTTTTCCGGGGTGGGTTACCCATCCAATTAATGTCCAACCTCGATGCTGCTGAACTTTTGTTATTGAAGAATCGTAGTCTGCTCCGCTCGTCTATTAGTCACTTGTAGCTTAAAAAAATTCGTGGCTGTATTTATGATTACTCATGAATTCTTATCAGCCATATTTCATAGTATTAATTTATAATTATATATATAATATATATAATATTATATATAATAAAAAGATTTGAATAATTCAACTATCGATTGTTTAATGGACATAAAATTTTAAAATTAATTAAATTTATTGATTTATATGTTTGGATTAATGGCAAAACCTTTGAACTTTTCCTTGAGTAACGACGATTTAATTTGAATTGCTAGTTGACAAAATAAAAGTTTGAAAACATTACCCGGGAAAAAATGTTTTTATAAAATTTTATAAAATAATATAAAATTTTAAACAATTTTATAAAATTTTGAATGATTTTATAAGATTTTACAGCAAAATTTTATAAAAATATTTTTTCAGAGAAAAGGTTACAAAGAAACTGCGGGTAAATATAATAATTAAAGTCGTACCTTAAATATTTTTAATTGTCGAAAGGGAAAACGGATAATCAAAATTTAATTAAATTATTTTTATATAAATTAAAAAAAAATTATTGTAATTTTTTTTTACTTGCATGTGCGTATAATTTACATACAAAGTCGGTAGACAAAGACGATTACGTGTAATTACAATAATTACTGCGGTCGACAAGAAATTTTTCTTATCAGTAAAATATTTTCTTTATTCAACATGAGTTAAAAAAAAAATATATGTAAATTCAAAATTATCACATCACGTAATATATAAATACGTAAGAGAAAGGGGTAGCGGGGGTAGGCAAAACGAGGTACTTCTAAAATTTTATAAAAAAAATTTTTTTTTTTTAAATCTATTAAAACCATCCCAAAATTACTTTTGTAGATATTATTGAGCATTATTTTTAATTTTTTTCGTTAAACTTTTTCAAGAATCGAGTGCCGGTCGAAAAATATTAAAGACTTTTGTATTATGATAAAAACTATTAAAAACTTTTTTATCTTCCTTTGCATCCAATAATTGTGTAAAATATAATTTTTCTTAATGTAAATAACTTACAAATAATTTTAATAAAATCAATTTTATTTAATATTCAGAATGTTTTTATTTTTTCTACATTTTTCTGCGGGTACCCTGTATATATTTAGGTAATCAATTATATTTTTTATAATATAATTTTCATATTTGTTTGTAACCATATTTTGCCCGCAAAAATGAAATTTTTTTTTATCGCTTTTGAAAATTTTATATATTTACTTTGAATTTCGAACAATTTTTATAATAATTTGTAATAAACTTTATAAAATTGTGTGAAATTTTATCAAATTCTACAAAATGCTACCCTACACTAGATGCAATAGTGACATCAAATTCACTAAAGTTTTATGAAATATTATAAAATTTTATATAATTTTATAAAATTTCATCCAATTATCGAAAATTTTATCTAATTATTACTTCCCTTTTGAGATCTTACTTTATAAAATTGTATAAATTTGTATAAGATTTTATAAGATTGCATATAATTTGATGAAATCGTATACAACTTTATAAAATTTTATAAAATTTCATCTAAATATTACTTCCCTTCTAAGGAATTACTTTATAAAATTGTATAAAATTTTATATAATTTTGTGAAATCGTATAAGAGTTTATACAATTTTATAAAATTTCATACAATTATATCAAATTTTATCTAATTTTTACTTCCCTTTTAAGATCTTACCATATGAAATTTTATAAAATTTTATAAAATTCTATGAAATTTGATAAAATTATCTAAAATTATATGATATTCTATAAAATTTCGCTCTACAGTCTTATAAAATTATATAAAATATTATATAATTTTATGCAATTGTGTAAAACTTTATAAAATTCTATTATATTTTATAAAATGTCATCCGATTTTATAAAATTACATTAATTTATTACGTTCCTTACTCAGATCTTACTTTATAAAATATCATTGACTTTTATAAAATTTTATAAGATTTTATAAAATTGTATAAAATATCATAAAATTGTATGCATTTTTATAAAATTTTGCTGTAAAATCTTATAAAATCTTACAAAATTGTATAAAATTTTATATTATTCTATAAAATTTTATAAAAACATTTTTTCCCGGGAATATCATTTATTACTGAGAGTTCTTCGGATGAAACTGCCGGTCAACATAAGCTGGACTTATTTTAAATATTTCCCTTTGATATAGTGGATATAGTGGGATATTTTCTAAAAATAAGTCAAAATGTATTTTTTTGAGATTTTAAAGGCATAGAAGTGTTCAGCAGGATATTTCCTGTAGAATGAGTACCCACAAGCTCTAATTACACCAGCACACAAAAAAAAATAAGTTCTCTGTACTTTTGACGGGACCGATTTATTCCCATGTATTTTGACCCGCTGAATCCGAATCCGAGGTCCGTTTAACCCGTACACCCCCAGATTTTTAGAAAACTTTAAAAAACCTCAAAAATACACAAAAATCGACCGTTTTTTAAATTTGTAAATTTTTTTAACCCTAACTAAGCATGATTTTTATGTATTTCGGTCCTCCACATACTAACCTGAAGTTTATTTAAAACATTAGCCATTTAAAGTCTGAGTAAATTCCAAAAAACCCCAAAAAATTGCAAAAAAGCAAAAAAATTCTTAGTATTGTGATGAAAAAAATTTTATAGGGCTAAATAAATAATTATTTTTATGTATGTTTATCTGTCACATATAATTCTCGAACATCCGTGGCTCAGACATCTCTAAAATTTTAAATAAATGGCAAAAATTCCCAAAAAATCGAAAAAAATAAAATTTGGTATAACAAAAATCATTTTTTAAATCGAAATAAATAAAAGAAATCATATTGTTCGATCTGTGATATATACATATATAAAAAATATTTTGGCCTAAAACAAAAAAATTTTAATATGCTTCAAAAAATTTTTTTCATCACAACACTAAGAATTTTTTTGCTTTTTTGCAATTTTTTGGGGTTTTTTGGAATTTACTCAGACTTTAAATGGCTAATGTTTTAAATAAACTTCAAGTTAGTATGTAGAGTACCGAAATACATAAAAATCATGCTTAGTTAGGGTTAAAAAAATTTATAAATTTAAAAAACGGTCGATTTTTGTGTATTTTTGAGGTTTTTTAAAGTTTTCTAAAAATCTGAGGGTGTACGGGTTAAACGGACCTCGGATTCGGATTCAGCGGGTCAAAATACATGGGAATAAATCGGTCCCGTCAAAAGTACAGAGAACTTATTTTTTTTTGTGTGCCGGTGTTATTATCCATTTTTTTGAAGGTCATATAAGATAGTCATATCAATGTTAATTCTAATTTTTATCGTTTAGTATAAAGTTATCACATTATCATTTTTGAATTTCAGTAACTTATTATCAATTATAACAGAAGATTCATAAGAAAAACATTCAAAAATATATTTTTATAAAATTTAAATAAATACAAAGTATGTTTCATAAGTATTTTCACTTTTTTTAAACTCTACTATCACTTATAATTATATAGATAAAACATTGCCTTACGCAGCAAGTTATGGACGAAGACATCGATAAGACATACGGTAATAAATATTCGGCTTCGAAAAACGATAGAATAAATTGGCCAAGTATTATCAGCTGATAAAAAATCTTTTAAAACGAAGGTGATATTCCTTTATGCGGCCAGTTTACATTGTAAATTTTCTTTAGTTTCCAACAAAAATGTCTTATAAAGACGAAATGTATTTATTTAGTATTTTGGTAATTTGCTCATCAATTTTAATGCTAGAAGCATTTGACTTGCATTCATTTGACAATATTGATGAAATAATATCATTCGTTACTGAGAGTTCTTCGGATGAAACTGCCAGCCAACAATTGGATCAATTGAAAATTGATAATGATAAAAATTCTGCAAAAGTAATTAATAAATATTTTACGAAAACTCCGCATTTGTCTGTAACGGATGAAGATTATAAGGGACTTGAAAAACTGATTGGAAAAATTGATAAAGCTTGGGAACAATATGGAACCAAAGACTTAACGGATGATGAAAAAAATGATCTGGGTGATTTGCCTGAGACTCTTAGCCAGCTGTACAAAACTTACGTAGGCGATAGTGCTGACAAGAATTTTCCCACTCGCATTGCCAAGGTATTTTTTAAAAAATACTCTGTTTGAAAATTTAATATTTTTGTTTTTTTAATTAATGAATTGTTCACAGGATAAACTTCCATATTATTGTGAAGTAGAAAGTTTTGAACAATTACGACTGCGTAAATTACATCAATCTTTAGTTTTATCTGAGCTTAGAGGGTATATTCTGAGTCTCAAGTCATCGGAAGACGTTAAAAAAATTACAGCACGCGCTATTTTACATTCAGAAGAATATATTTTAGCAACAAAAAAGGCGTTTAGAGAAACTGTAGATACGTTCATGCGCTGTGATCCACCAGAACATATTCGTGGTAAGAAAAAAAATCAGTCTGTCAGTTGACCCTGCGGGCCAGCCCCAAAACTTCCCGCTGTTTTCGAGCTCGTTGAGTTCGAAAACATTATTGTGAATACATTTTCGAGCTCTTCGAGCTCGCAGATACTTTTGTATGCCATTGTTTTGTAAAAAACCATTTTTTAGCATTTCTTTCTCCCACGATATATCGCGAACGAATTAACCGATTTTGATGGTTGGGGTGGCAATCGACACGTTTTATCAAGTTCTGAAGCTGATCAAATTTTGAAATTGATTTATTTAGCCGTTTTTGAGAAATTTCAAAAAAACCAAGGAAAAATTTTTTTTTGAATTCTTTCGTCAACGGTTTCTCTTGAACGAATGAACCGATTTTGATGGTTAAGGTGGCATTCAACGCGGCTTATAGAGTTTTAGAGCTGATTAGATTTTGGAATCGATCCATCGAGCAAATTAAAAGTTATCCAAATAAAACATTTTCGAAAAAATTTTATTTTTGAAATATCTCTGAACGCACGCTACCGATTGAGTTCAAATTTTTACGGCTTCAAGACATTAACAAACCGCGTCGAATGACACCTCGACGATCAAAATCGGTTCATCCGTTCAAGAGTTATGAATATTTACATACATACATACGTACGTACGTACACACATACATACACTCGGACATCATCGTGAAATTAGTCAGGATAGCTTCCTAGGACCTCGAAACGTCGACATCTGATGGAAATTCGATTTTCGTAAATCGGACCGAAACCAATAACTTCCCAAATTTTTGAAAATTTACAATTTTCTTAGCGGGAAGTTAAAAATTCATTTATGATCTTAATGGATCAAAGTTATGGTAAATTACCAAAATCTATGGGAAATTATCGAAATTTACTGTTAACTGCTGTAAGTATTTTAACTTACGGTCGAGCGTACATTACGGTAACTCACGGTATTCAGGTAAATTCCGGTGCCGTTCTGTAAAGTATCATACTTTACAGAATACGGCCTACTGCCGTAAAAAACGGTATGTTACAAAACTATCCCTAGCAGACCTGAGTTACCGTAAATTTACGGTATTTTTACCGTAAATCTACCGTAGAATACCGTAAAATTCGAGTAGATTTACCGTAAATTACGGTAAATCCACCGTAATTTACGGTTAATCGGTACTTTACGGCGGATTACCGTAAATTACGGCGGGTATACCGTAAATTTACCGTCGAATACGATAAATCTACCATAAAAAAATTCGGGTGGATTACCGAATTACCGTAATTTACGGTGGATTACCGTATTTCCGTATTTTACAGTAAATCCACCGTAAATTACGGTAAAACCACCGTAAATTACGGTAAATCCACCGTAATTTACGGTAAATTGGTATTTTACGGTTGATTACCGTAATTTACGGTGGTTTTACCGTAATTTACCGTAATTTGGGTCCGTTAGTATATACTAACAAAAGTGGTAGTTCACAGTACTAATTCGTAAAATGCAGTATTTTACGGTATTAATCCATAATATTTTAGATTTTACAGCATTGTTCCTTAAAATACCGTGTACCCTACGGTATTGTTCCGTAAAATAATAGACTTCAGAATAATGTTTTGTAAAATACAGTATTTTACGGTATTGCTCAATGAAATACCGTACTCTACATTATTATTCCATAAATTAAAGGATTAATTATTTTGTGTACTATTTACAATAATTTTTTTAGAAAAAACATTTTCGGAATTTTTGGGTCTATTTCAAGGAGTTATTGTCAATGATATGCACACAAATGCAGGTGATGGTAGGTGTGCAGACTCCTGCGATGGTGTCGATTATTCCCGTCTCGACAAATGTTATACAATGTATGATTCGCTTGATAGACGCAAAGTACATTGTCATGCAAAGCCTTGCAATGGGGTACTTTTTGATTGTTACAGAACCGGGCATGCATCTATCTGTGAACTGGTAATTTAAATTCTTAATTTGAATCAACATTAGATCCAATAATCAAATAAATTAATTTACAGGATGAAAATTCTGATAGACGGTTTCAGTGGGCTAAGCTTCTTGACAACAACCAAGTATTAGGCTAATCTGCGAATTCTTGTGAGGGAAAGAAAAATCTTATAGTAGAAGGTTGGAACGCTCTTCGTTATTGTTATACTTGTATGTGTATTTGCGCTGAACAGGATGTCAACTCTACTGCTACTAGGACAATCAGTTTGATACCACAATATGCAGACATTGAGAATAATATGTAAATATTGCCATAATGTACCATCTAACAATCTTACAGCAATTTCGCCCAAGCCTGGTCACGAGCATTCTAATTATCCGCGTCCTCATAACTATGGATATTGTTGCAGACCACACATCTCACTTTTGTCTCTGCCACTTTACCCCTTCCATTGGCATACGGTACAGGGTCTTGGGGTAAAATGACAGAGATAGAAGTGAGATATATAGTGAGTGTAATACATGACTTCTTGCGTGAATCTGCCGCAAGACATTCGCTAGTTTCTGCAAGTAATTTATGTTGCAAGACTCGCTCAAGATACGCGTAGGTAACTTTACTACTACAAAACATTTTGAATGTTCTTCTATAGAATATCATGCGCAAATCTTACAACAATCTTACTTTAAAATCTGGCATTAACCCTTTCCTGGTTGACCTACCCTACTCTTAATTTGAATCGTACAAGTTCGTCTCTAAGTGAGAGAGCGCTATCCTATTTAGTTAAGGAGAGGCAGAAAAAAAGTATAGTTTAGTCTGCAAAAGAATGAGCTTTTCTCCCACTACTTCGCTATGATGAAGTCCATGACTTTGCACTAACGCGCATGCGCAGTAATGACTTAATTGTAGAAAAATGGTGGGAGAAAAGTCTATTCTTTTTTCGACTCGACTGTAGAAGAGGGTGCCCGGGTCAAAAAATTAGATCTGTTTTAAAATAAATGATAAATTCAAATATTTTTCCTTTAATTCAAGTTTATAAATCGTATTTATTTTATATAAGAATTTAATCTGTTTTTGCCCGTACTATTCCTTATCCAGGCTAACATCAGACTTATTTTCGTATGATATTTAGTCTGTTTTAAATCGCGTTTAGACTAAAAACAGACTTTTTTATTATAATTATTGGTCTGTGTTCAATTGTTTTTAAGGACAAATACAGGACTTTTTATAAATATAAATAATAATAATAATAATAATCTAGATTTATTAATTTATTTTGATTTTCTTGGTATTTAAAACATGCTAATGCGCTTCCATAATAAGATGTCACAGAGAAAAAATGTTGGCTCGAAACCTACCAATTTTTACAATGCTGTCGACAAAACTTGAAACAGGGAGTAAAGCATCCAAAAAATTATCGTGCTCTTACAAAAAATGATTATACTGTATCACACTACTTATTACGCGCGAGAAACTTATCGATGAGCTTCAATATCAATTACTTCCATACATTATAAAAATTTTGATGCAGCATAATAATTTTTTATAAGAGCATAGTAATTTTTTGGATACTTTACTTTCTGTTTCAAGTTTAGTCGACAGCATAATAAAGATTGGTAGATTTCGAGCCAACATTTTTCTCCGTAGCACAAGAATTTTGATGTTTTCTTATGCCAAAATATTTTAAATTTTATCCAGTAAATAAGAGAAAATTCTTGACGTTTTAAGAGTTGTTTTATCACTTTTATTATATGATATAAATATTCAATGAAGACAACTAAAAAATTAAGCTGTCAAATTTTCATTAACTGCCGACATTTTTAAACAAAAGATAGTAAATAAAACATAATCAATTCTGCAACTTAATATTTTTTCATAAATATTGCCCATAAATAAAAATTTTATAAGTCCATGATTTAATCTAGTTTTGTCCTTGTAAATTTTCAGAACTAAAGTTTTTTAAAGTTCACGAATTAATCTAATTTAGTCTGCTCGTAACGCGTTTGTTTTTTAAAATAGCAGGTCGAAAACAGCTTAAAATTTTCATAAAAGATCAAAATCAGATCAAGTAGTCCAATCAGACTAAAATCAGGTCAAATTTTTCAGTCCGGGTAGATCAAAAACAGATTAAAATTTTTATCGAAGTTCAATAACCGACCAAGTAGTCCAAATACAGTCCAGTTAGACTAAAATCAGATCAAATTTTTCGACCCGGGGTGCATGTATGCACTACTACCATCGAACCGTAACTCACACAGCCTTACTAAGAATTGCGATTGGTTTTATCCCCAAACAACTCACACCGAGAAACTCCCAACCGAGAAAGGGTAAATATCCGAGAAAGTGCAAGACTATCTTGTGTCTTGGGTGAATCCATATCATATCTATCGAAAGATTATTGTGATCAGTGCCTTGACCAGCAACTTGTCATAGAAATTTCTGTTACATGGGTTTCGGATTTATCATAGAATTTTATTTTTTAATTTTTTGATATTACACACTAGGGTAGTTACTGGAGTACGTTTTGTCAATAAATATAATATGTTCCATGTTCAAATTGAGCAAAGCAAATTAGGACCTTATGGTGAAATAGTACCAGGGACATCAAAATGGAAAAAATTGCCTCGATTTGTTTATGAAGAAACAGGCAATGGTGGTTTTGTGATGAGTAATAAAAAAGGTCAACGAAAATTATTCAATAATTTAGATTTCAAATTTATTACCCATGATAGCAGAACAATAAATTTCGATCGATTAAGAACATTAAAGGGTGAATTAGTTGTTGGAGTTACTTTTGTTTACAACAGCAAAACAAAAGCTGTTGAATTACAAATTTTTTCGTGGCCGTTTGATTACAAAACTGGTAAACTAAAAGATCCCGTTGATTTGGAGGACGATGATGCTGATTTTGAAAGTAATTGGATAAATTGGGAAAATACACCAAGTCGTTCAAGTGAATACGATAGAGACAGGTAATATCAGATAATAAAATAGCTATTTATGATATAAGATGGTAAATGACAAATTATGGTACGGGTTAGTTCCAAAATTGGCTGACTGGTTGCGCTGTGTTACTGAAAAAAGAGTGAGGATCTTAGCACCCGAGAGCAGCGAGTTCTTTTTTGTGGCACAACGCAACCAAAGACGAATTCCGCAAAACTATGTTGGATTTTTATAGAAAATCACATGAGGTTCCATTTAAAAACGGCATGTAGGAATCTATGCTGGATTCCCATATAGATTTGGTGGCTTCTCTACCGATATTCTACGGTCCTAAATTGAACTTTCGAAGCCGGAATTGTATGCTAGCTGCTTTTGTAAAAAGTTATAGTTTTATTTTTTTGTTCCCTCGCGGTTTTGGAAATACCGAAATAATACCGGAATTATACGGTATAAATACTGCATAAATATGGTATTATTCAAGTTATTTTGGCCAGTTTTTTTGCCGCATTACTACCAAAAATTTACGAAAAAAATTCAGAATATTTACGGTAATAAAACAGAAAAAATACGGTATTTTAACAGCATTAAAACCGTAATTATACAGCATATTTTCGGCATTTTTGCAGCATTAAACCGTTCTACCCGGAACAAAAATTATATATAATTATAGAAAATTTTATTTAATTATATATAATTATATATAACATTGTAAGGTTATATGTACAATAACTGTCATGAAAAAAAAAAAAAAAAAAACCCGCCAACTCGCGGGCTCGATCCCGGGTCCTAATGATTCAAAGACTGATCTGTTAACCATTATGCCAAATCGCTTATTCGAAAGTTGGTACTAATTGTATTTATATCTATACAAACAAACTTAAGAAAATTGAAAACCTCAATTTTCCCGGATTCTTATTTTCACTTACATTCTTTTGTTTCAATAAGAAATGTGTGAACTAATAGAATAAAATATAAAATTTTACACTTTGCACATTTTCGATGATTTTAACCGCAGAAGCAAATATAAAATAAATACAAAATTTTTACAATTTTTCATTATATCAGGATAAATCTGTCAAAATCGCAGGATATCTACGGTATAATTACCAAAAAAATACGATTTTATTATTATAAAATTATCGCATTATTGCGGTATTTATATAGCATTTTTTCGGTAAAAGTTCGGCATTTTTATAGTTTTTTTACGGCATTTTTTTGGTAAAAGTTCGGCATTTTTATAGTAATTTTACTATAATAATCTGGTAACTCTACAGTATAAGTACAGCAAAAAAACTGGCCAATATAACCATATTATTACCAAATTATTACGGTAAATTTACGGCATGTGTATAAATGCCGAAAATTTACGGCATTTTTACGGCATTCGCAAAACCGCGAGGGTTAATTTTAGGCGTAATCTAAATTTGAGGAAATTGGATGATCCCATAAAAGCACCAGATGAAAACGTGCAATTTTCAGATCCCAATGAACAACTTAAAATACGAGCTACTAGTTATGATCTAGACATGGCCCAACACACTATTCCTTATATTGATTTACAGCCTGTAGCATTACCAGATCTAAATGCTCCGCTTGATGGATTGGAATTAATTTACCGAAGAAGAAAAGGTTATGGAGGTTTTTTGGGTTTTAAAATGCGCGGATTCGAAACTTCTACTTTTTTCGGTATTGAAATGTCACAAGATGATTTAGATAAATACAAAAATGATTTTGATGAAGATATTGTTATTGATATACCAATTAAATCTGATTGATTATATAATTATTATATTTTTCTCTTTAATATTATAGTCGCCTCGACTGTTAATTATTATTATTGTTAACTTAAATAAATTCATAAACACAATTCTGTAATGATTTTTGGCTGAATAAAGGATCAATTGTTTCGAAAAAATAATAAATTTATTTCAATTAATTCCCTGCGGAGTTTTAAAATTTTTAAAATAAATATGGATTGTGGGTACGCAAACTAACGGAAATTTACCGCTTGACACAAATTTCAACCCATAATTAAGTTACCCAGGTAGGAATCGCCAAGGCTGACTAAAGGCCGAGGCTTGGCCCTGTTGTCACTTGCCAAGCTTTGGCAGCTAACCATTGGCCCAAGCCTCGGCCAGGCCTTGGCCCAATGGTTTGATTACGTTAAGCCAAGTCTTGGCAGCTAACCATTGGCCCAAGTCTACGCCGAGGCTTGGTCCAATGGTTTCATTAAATTAAGCCGAGCCTTCGGTAGTGACCATTGGCCCGAGCCTCGGCCGAGGCTGGGCCCGATAGTTTGATGTTTGTCAAGCCGAGCCTTGACAGCTGACCATTGGTCAATGCCTCAGCCTGGGTTAAATTTTTATTTAATATTAAAATTAGCAACTTTACATGTATCTATATTAGGGTGTCCGTTATTTCCCAAATTGATTTTTGAGTCTGCAGCGCCCTCAAAATTTTTAGTAAATACACAGTGTATCCACTGTGATTACGCGGTGTATCCACCGTGATTCTACGGTGGGTTTGTGCTATTTCACCACGAAATGAAGTTTAATAGAACAGCAATTACAAAAGGAACTCAAAAACTTCATTGTGTGATACCAAATGAAGATGGAAGTTTACTTGTAAAACAATACTCAAATTCAACTGAATTTGAAATTCACAAATTATTTAAGCGTCAAAAAAAATAAACTTCGTTTATTACTTTGGGGTTTAAATTCGGATCAATTTCATTTACTATCCTTTCCTGGGTATTTTTTGTTCCTTATTGGCTATCGTCCCAATAAGGCCACGTACCACTTCTCCTAGGTCATAAAGATAACTCATAAGTAGTTCTTAGTTGATTTTTAAAATTTATTTATTGAATGAGTAGAAAAACTTCCAAAAATAGTATACTCCGAACGGCACAGTATTTAAAAAAAAAACATAGCATCTAAATAGACCGATCTGAGAATGTTCATTGGTCAAATTAAGTCGAAAAACAATATTTAGGGAAAAAAACTGTTTTCGAATTAAGAAAAAAAATAGAACGAATTGTTTGTCCACGATCGGATTGGTCTCAAAATTTTCTAAATTCATCCAAGTTTTTTTGAGAATTTTTTCAAAAAAATCGGAGGGGGCATACATTTCCAAAAAACATTTTTTTTGCTTCAAACTTAAAATAAACAATGAAGGAATTGATTAAGAATAAAAACGTGTTTTTTTCTTGAAAGAACATTCAAAAACGAAGATTTTGAAAAAAAAAAAACGATCCGATTGGTGTACTTTTCGCGAAGTTATAACCGTTTCAAAAAAAAAACCTCGTATTTTGAAAAAAATCGGTATCTCGGAAACGAGTAGTCAAAGAAATTTGAAAAAATTCATGAGAGCGTTTTTTATCAGCCTCCAAAACATATAAATTTTTCAAAAATATCGGAGGGGGTGACCTCAAAAAGTGGCCGATTTGGTATGGAATGCCCCATATATATATTAGGGTGCTTCAAAAAAAAACTTTAATTTTTTTTTTTGCTCTTATCCCCTAAAACATTAGTGGTTGCCAAGAAAAAAATCCTCCCAAAAGATGGGCTCTCTAGCTCAACTCTAAGAGGTCGCTATTTTAATCTTAATTTCCCATCTGATTAACATGTAAAAATTTTTTTTTTTATTCAAAGTGTAATCACTCATAAGCTGTTCAATATTTTTCAAATTTATACATAAATTTTCAAAGTTAATTTCTCAAGCTTTCCAAAACCCTATGACAAGTCATAATTATTTTTTTTAATAACTAGAAATTTAAGTTTGCTGCCTTTGAATTAGAATAATATTATTTATTAATACTGTTCATTGTACATTTGTTGAAAAAATAAATTTTCTTTCAAATATTATTTACATTTATTCATTATTTGGCACGTTTTATATAAAAAGAAATAAAAAATTAAAATACAAATTTGTTTTAAATTATTTTCGTTAGCAAAAAGACGTTAAATAATTTACAGAAACATCCGTTGAATTGATAACTGGGTAACTTATCGGTCTCCAGTACAACCAATTATACCATACTGTAAAAAAAATTATTATTATTATTAATATTATATTCATTAGTTGCCTAAATAATACTAATAATAGTTAAAAATATTTACATGTATAACCAGCTTGTAAAATAATTGCCAATGGTTTACAAGAATTACGACAGTCTGGACTGGGAACCATTTTAATTAAACGTACTCCACTTGTTGATCTTAAAATAATGTTTGTACACTCAGGATTCGGCTAAAAATATTACATGAAATAAATATACAAAGTATTCAGTTGCAAAAAAAAAATTTCAATTTAAAATTAATTTTTCTTTTTAAAAAAATAAAATTCGGTATCAAAATTTTCTAAAGCTTCTAGAGCTTGACATATTGATCGTATAAGAAAAAGTTATGCAAGCTTTTTATGAGAAATTTGAAGGGCTACAGAAAAGATATCAGTGATATTTTTCATATATCTGATTCTTCTTAGATAATTTGAAAGACAATTAAATTTTTTGAAATAAAGATTAGACACCCGGGTTAAAAAATTAGATCTGTTTTAAAATAAATGATAAATTCAAATATTTTTCCTTCAATTCAAGTTTATAAATCGTATTTATTTTATATAAGAATTTAATCTGTTTTTGCCCGTAGTATTCCTTATCCAGGCTAATATCAGACTTATTTTCGTATGATATTTAGTCTGTTTTAAATCGCGTTTAGACTAAAAACAGACTTTTTTATTATAATTATTGGTCTGTGTTCAATTGTTTTTAAGGACAAAAACAGACTTTATTTTCTATAATATTTAGTCTGTGTTCAATTGTTTTTAAGGACAAATACAGGATTTTTATAAATATAAATAATAATAATAATAATCTAGATTTATTAATTTATTTTAATTTTCTTGGTATTTAAAACATGCTAATGCGCTTCCATAATAAGATGTCACAGAGAAAAAATGTTGGCTGGAAACCTACCAATTTTTACAATGTTGTCGACTAAACTTGAAACAGGGAGTAAAGCATCCAAAAAATTATCGTGCTCTTACAAAAAATGATTATACTGTATCACATTACTTATTACGCGCGAGAAACTTATCGATGAGCTTCAATATCAATTACTTCCATACATTTTAATAATTTTGATGCAGCATAATAATTTTTTATAAGAGTATAGTAATTTTTTGGATAATTTACTTTCTGTTTCAAGTTTGGTCGACAGCATAATAAAAATTGGTAGATTTCGAGCCAACATTTTTCTCCGTAGCACAAGAATTTTGATGTTTTCTTAAGCCAAAATATTTTCAATTTTATCCAGTAAATAAGAGAAAATTCTTGACATTTTAAGAGTTGTTTTATCACTTTTATTCAATGATATAAATATTCAATGAAGACAACTAAAAAATTGAGCTGTCGAATCTTCATTTACTGCCGACATTTTTAAACAAAAGATAGTAAATAAATAGTAAATAAAACATAATAATGCAACTTAATATTTTTTCATAAATATTGCCCATAAATAAAAATTTTATAAGTCCATGATTTAATCTAGTTTTGTCCTTGTAAATTTTCAGAACTAAAATTTTTTAAAGTTCACGAATTAATCTAATTTAGTCTGCTCGTAACGCGTTTGTTTTTTAAAGTAGCAGGTCGAAAACAGCTTAAAATTTTCATAAAAGATCAAAATCAGATCAAATAGTCCAATCAGACTAAAATCAGGTCAAATTTTTCAGTCCGGGTAGATCAAAAACAGATTAAAATTTTTATCGAAGTTCAATAACAGTCCAAAGCGTCTGAAGCTTAAAATATTCAGTTTAGAAAAAAAGTCTAAGAAATGTTTTTTGTAGATAATTTGAAGGGCTACAAAAAAGATTCATAGATCATAGATTTTTTCTGTATCTTTTAGAATGAATAATTTAATAGAGCATTCAAAAAATAACATTTAATGTCAGAACTTGAGAAAAGTTTGGTAAATCCAAAAGTGCACGACTCTTAATGCTCATTTGCGAAAAAAAAAGAAAAATGTAAGATATAAGTTTCAAGGACAATTTTTTTTTCCTTTCTATAACACCAGAAATTCAAATTTCGCCCCGAACAATAGTCAGATGTATTTTTTCGCGCATGCACAACTGGTGTAACGAAAGTTTATGTAAAAAACATATATAAATATACAAAATTAGTTAAGTTCTTTTTATTAATTATAATAAGAGTGGGGACTTTTGCTTTGATTTAAAAATAACAATTAATACTTGATGCTGCGAAATTTTTGATATTACGGTGGAAATATTGGTCGTATAAAAAAATTTTTTGAACAAAAGTTGTAGGAAATTTAATTTTATGAAAAAAATGTCTACCATAATTTTCTTATCGAACTAATAGGAAAGCCGTAATCTCAAAATTAAGATTTTCATAATTATCAAAAATTTGAACCGTTCATTATGAATCTTAATTTTGGAATTACGGTGAAAGTATTGGTCGTATGAAAAAATCATACGAGACATTTCTTTCCGAAAATTAAATTTTCTACAACTTTTGTTTTAAAACTTTTTTTGTTAAAACATTCTAACCATTTATTCGAAATTAAGGCAAAAATCTTGTCCCTAATTATAATTAAACTGGGCTGAATTTGATGGCCATTTATGACACACTTCTTCTTCGACCTTAAAATAATTTTTTTTAAAAAAAAGTGATCCAAATGATAGTTATTTTACTCACTAAAGTATATGCTGGAGCAGAAGATTCATCGATTAAAATAAATCTCTCGACAGACTGACCCCACCAGGCAGGAGTTCCACTCGGTTTTGGGAACAATTTACGTAAAATTCTACCTGGTGCCATTCTATTTACTCTCCATGTTATGTGTGTATTTTGTGGCTCGGATTTATTTACATTAAGTCTTTTATTCATAAGATCATTAATACTACTGCAAAAAAAATTTTATTTTCATTTTGACGTTGAAAATTTTTTTTTGGCTCAAGTAAAATAAAAAAAAGGAAGTACAGTAGGATTTGTGACGAAATTCTATGAGGTTTGAGTACCCACATCGATATATTTGGGTTAACAAAACATTAGCAATTGTTGTAAGTAATTAATTGACATTTTGGATAATTAATAAAAAATTGATTGGAGTATAGGGTTCTGGGTATTCATTTGAAAAGAAATTTGATTATTTACACAAATATTTTATTGATCTTTCACAAAAAAAAAATTTGTGCTGTAAAAAAAAGTAATTAATTGTAATTATGAAAATAAAATTTTGAGTTGAATTGAAATAAAAAATCAAAAGTACGGATGAGTATGTGATAAAATTTCCTCTCGATTAAGTACCCACATCAGTAGGAAAAAAAAAAAATATTTAATTGTTCAAGTTAACAATTAATAAACAAAACAATTGAATTATGAGCATTTTGATCGAATATATTGATGTGGGTACTCATTTGACGTGAAATTTCATCAATTACTCGAGTATTACATCGATTTTATCATTGAATTTTTTGCAGTCCAAAATGTTATAAATTATTTTTTAGGAATAGAAAAAAATTACTTACTTATAGGCAGGATTATTTGAGCTGATTCTTTGAGCGTCATTAATAAATATATCTTTATTATCAATCAGTATATTAAGTAAACTCGATAAATCGTTATTAATACTCTCGTTTTCTTGTCTTATAAACGGGAATCCAAAATTAAAATTACGTGGAATGCTCCAATTTAATCCCGACATATTGGGAATCGTTTGAATTGTATTACATGGCCAGCAATCAATGCCTGGTAACTGGAAAAATGGATTTTCTACCAGGCATGTTTCATCATAATATTCTAAAAAAAAAAAAAAAAAATTATTTAAAAAATAACAGGATTGATAATTTGTCAAGAATTGATATGATGGTATAGCAAAGATATGTATCATTTATTTCCTACATTCATCGAGAAACAAACATCTGATATTACGAATTATGAGAAAAATTTTGAACTGTTGGATGTATACCAAAAATGTTTTTGGTGAGCCGGGATTTAAAAAATCCATGTAAAGAAGTTATAGAATTCTTGTGAGAATCTTATAGAATTCTTCTGAGGATATTAGAGTAGACCTGTGTCTTTTGAGATTTATGTAAGAATCATAAGACTTCTGTAAGGATTAATTATGATTAGATAGGATTCTTTTGTGAGATCCTGAAAGGATATAAGATCCGTTCCATTTTTTTACAGGGTTTCTCATATAATCTATGAAGGAATTGTTTTTTCAAGAATTACTGGGCGGGATTTTTAAATAACTTACAGAATTCCTGGGAAAATCTTATAAGATTTCTGTCAAAATCGTATAGAATTTATGTAAAAATCTTACATGATTTCTGTAAGAATCTTACATAATGTCTGTAAGAATCTTACAGGATTTATTGAAAAGTCTTACAGGATTCTGTATATGAATTTTGTAAGATTTATGTAAGAATCTTACATAATTTTATGTGAGAGTCTTACAGGATTCCGGTAGGAATCTTATAGCATTCATGTCAGAATCTCACAATATTTCTGTAAGTATCTTGTAGGATTTATGTATAAGAGTCTTACATGATTTTTATAAGAATTTTATAGGATTTATGTCAGAGTCTTGTAAGATTTATGTAAGATCTTAACAGGATTTCTGTAAGAATAATCTTGTAGGATTTAAGCAAGAGTCTTACAGGATTCCCGAACAAATCTTATGGAATTCATGTAAGAATATTACTAAGTTCATGTAAGAGTCTTATTTGATTCATGTAAGAGTCTTACGAAATTTGTGTACTGGTCTTACAGGATTTCGGTAAATATCTTATAAAATTTAAGAGAGTCTTACATGATTTTTATAAGAATTTTATAGAATTTATGTCAGAGTCTTATAAGATTTATGTAAGAGCTTAAGAGGATTTCTGTAAGAATAATCTTCATGATTTGAGTGAGAGTCTTACAGGATTCCCGAACGAATCTTACAGGAATACTGTAAGAATATTACTTGATTCATGTAAGAGCCTTACGGGATGTGTGTACGAGTCTTACAGGATTTCGGTAAATATCTTACAGAATTTATTGAAGTCTTACAGGATTTCTGTAAAAATCTTATAGAATTTAAAAGAGTCTTACATGATTTTTATAAGAATTTTATAGGATTTATGTCAGAGACTTATAAGATTTATGTAAGAGCTTAAAAGGATTTCTGTGAAAATAATCTTGCAGGATTTGTAAGAGTCTAACAGGATTCCCGAACGAATCTTATAGGATTCCTGTAAGAATATTACTTGATTCATGTAAGAGTCTTACAAGATTTGTGTACGAGTCTTACAGGATTCCTGTAAGAGTCTTACAGGATTTCTGTAAAAATCTTATAGAATTAAAAAGAGTCTTACAGAATTTCTGTAAGAATCTTATAGAATTTCTGTAAGAATCTCACAAAATTCCTTTAAGGATCAAGTAGGACCTTATAGGATTCCTGTGAGGATCCTAGACGATCAGTTATTAAATCCGTTTCATTTTTTTTCAGGGATTCTTACATGATCAATAGATTAATTCATCGTACAAGAATTTCCAAGCGAAAATCGTTATAAGTAGGTTTAGAATCACATTTTTTTGTAGCTTCTAAAAAAAAAAAAAAACATAAATCTATATTTGTTTTAGTGAGATTATTGCGCAGTGTAATAAGTGTAGTTATTATTTATAAATTATTTTCATAACTAACTAATAAATTACCTGTAAGTGATGGGTATCGTGTAATAACAGGCACTGCAAGTTTACGAAAAATATAAAAACCTGGATAAATATAATTTTGCAGATTGCGTAGAAAAAAACTCCGCAAATACGGATTGTAATAAATAACAACAAAAAATATAAATAATAAAAAACTAAGTATTAAAAATATTTTGATTAATTTTATTATTAAATTACAAATTCCTCGTTTGCTATATATTTGTTTTTCTAACTCATCGAAACATTCATCGAATATTTTGTCTAGTTCTTTATCACTTACTTCACTGATTTTAGCGTAATTTCGGATTTCATTGATATAATTTTCATAATTTTTGTAATTTATCATTTTAATATAAAAAAAAAAAAAAAAAAAAAAAAAATAAACAAATAAAAAAAAATGCTCGTTTTTAAGGTTACTACATATATTATGACTTTACTAATGTTTACCATAACAAAATAAAATTCTTATGGCGTATTCTAAATTCTTATTCATCAACACATGTCTTTCTTTAGTTCGTATATATTTGAATAATTCCATCTCTTTTCAAATGAATTTTCATAGACTTGATTCTTGGATTTGTAATAGCGTCTATCATATGTAGAGGGCAGCAGTAATCAAGCAGACCCATCTAGTAAACTTATGATAAATACCGGTACAAACAACAGAGGATCGGAAAGTTCCTGAAAAAAGTATGTATGTGATGCCCCTTTGCATTTCAAGAGTACACTACGACGCATGCGCTGTTTACAGACACACAGAATACATACAAATTGCGGTTGACTAAAAAAACCGAATATTTTTTTTTCGAGTCATATGAAAATTTGATGGTTTAACATTTTTTTTAAGAAACTTCGCCAAATATTAATTTGATAAAAAAATTTGAGAGGTTGCTTAAAAATTTCGAAGGCAGAGCGGCCCCCATCCAAAAAGTGATAAAAAATTTTTTAAAATTTTTTTAAATTGTTTTCGTAATTAAGAATGTATATCTTTCTCTTGACATCTATTTTCGGTTTTATATTACTCGAAAAAGATTTTTTAAGGTGTAATACATCGTTCACTCTCGATTACCTTAATTACTGATTGTTATTTAATAAAAAAAAAAAAAACAATTCTATAGTTTTACTTTATTTTAAAAATTTATCAACTAAAAAAAAAAATTTTATTTTTATATATTTTTAGTGACCAAATTTGCCGCTAACATAGAGAAACGGCCGAAAAATATGAAAAAATAATTTTTTCGGAAGTTTCGGCTGGTCCATTTTGCCCCAGGTGTTATGCGTAGGGCTAGAAATGTGGAATTATAATCATTTTTTTTTAATTTGACGATAAAAATATGAAAAAATCACTTTTTCAAAATTTTGGGCTTGTCCATTTTGCCCCAAATGTCATGTGTAGGGGTAAAAAAGCGCAAACATATCGGATTTATAGTAATTAGGCGAAAAAAAAAAAAATTTTTTTTTTATCAAAATTTCAGGGGGGCCGCTCTACCCCACCCTCCCCTACTTGAAAATTCAAAGTGTTAATTTAAAAATTTAAAAACGTGTATTTTAAATTCTATATGAAACTAGTAATGAAATCCTAAGCACAAATGTATGTGTTTATTACGTTATATACAATGTTTTGAAAATTCAAACAATTTTTTTAACAGTGTATATAGTAGTGGGGATAAGAATGAAGGAGGCACAGGTACTTATTGGGCAGGTAGTTATTGGCAGCTCGCTGTAAATATACTTTGTAATGTAGGTCATGTAGATGTAGTGGGTGTAGATATCGATAGTCGGTATATCGATATGTTTAAAAAAGTATACATACTATGTAGGTATAGCATGTAAATAATTTGAAAGAAGGAGGAGGGACAACGCCCGTTGACGAGTCACCAAAAAATGTGTACAAGTGTTTGTTTAATCATCAATGGGTGTTGTTTCATTATTATGAGTTAGAACTATATTTTATAACTCGAATATTAAATATTTTTTAAATTTAATTATTAATTTTTTCATATTTAAGATATTTATAATTTTAGCTCGAGTATTACAATGAAAGTGATTATTTTATTTTTTTTCGTAACATCCACACAAGGTATGTATACTTTTATGCATTCATTTATATTAATAGTAATTTTTAATTTTTCAAAAATTTTATTAAAAATTGTCAATTGATGATTTATCAAATAAAAAAATAATAAATAACAAATAACACTAATTCGTTTAAAGGGGATAGCCACTGTGACGGCTGAAAAATGAGTGATTTTCGGGCATTTTTTTAACTGTGATAATTTAGGAACACAAAGATCGGGTTTTTTTATTTTATTAAGTGTGTATTCAGTGTAGTTTTTGTAAAATTTTATTAAAAAATTTTAAACAATTAAAAAGTTAACTGCGTTATTGTGGAGCCTCAAAAAAAATTTCCCCTTTTCGGTTGATACCATTTTTCCAAAAACGGGTTATCTGAAGTAAAACAAAAATCATTATAATAGGTATGAATGTAGTGATCATTGTACGTAGCCGATTTTTTTTTATTTTTATTTTTCAAAAAATGGCGACCGATTGAAAATTTTTTTATGTTTCCGCCCTTTTTTTTGTATTAAAGCAGTCTTAATGAATAGTAAAAATCAAAATCGGCTAGCTATTGCAAAGACGAATAAAACAAAAAAAAGTTGAAAATCGGTCGATAGTTGCTGTTTTTAGTTCTCTTACTGTAAAACCATGTAAGTTCCAAAATATTCGTACTTACATCAATAACTAACTCCGTTAATTCTCGGAATTTTGACTCAAAATTTTCTCCTATATTTTCGAATGTATGAACTTCAAATTAAAACGTAAAAATGAAGTTTAATTTTTGTAAATGTCACAGTGACTATCCCTTTAAAAAAGTGTTCGCTTTATAGTAAACTTCAATACGTGACATAATGAAAATTTTTTATTAATTATTTTTGAACTTCCAAATTTTTGTTCGAGTACAAAATATCAAGAAAAAACCATTTTTTAATTTTTTTGAATGTTCTTTCAATCCGTATTTAAAAAAAATCGGACTTATTTGAAAATAAATAAATAACGTACTTGTTTTATGAAAACGCTAAAACGTAACTCACTATAATTTATTTTCCAGGTCAATACCTCAACAACTATGATTCAAAGAACAAGAATAATCAAAACTACAACTATAACACGAATTCAAATAATTTTGACAGCTTTTACCCCAACCTTGATCCCTCAATACTAAGCCCCAACCGATCTGTCAACGCTGTCAACACTGGCGTCAATCGAAATAATACTTTGGTCTTCTGTACAACCTCCAAAGCAGAATATGCAAAATGTAACGCCTTCTCTGTGGCAGTCGATCGAGAGATCGGTCAATTCGGCCGTCACTACGTTGCGGTAAGCTGTTACGCAGCTTCTAAGAAAGAAGAATGCATGACTCTTCTGGACTATGAGACCGTACACTTGACAACATTGGACGCTGGAGAAGTGTTCATCGCTGGTCGCTACCACAGTTTAGTCCCAATAATGCAGGAAGTAGATCTGAATCGCCTTCAGATCCAATATGCTGTCGCGGTGATCAAGAAAGGGACTTTAAGTGACGTCTCATCCCTGCATGATCTTCGAGGCAAAAAAGCCTGCTTTGCCGGAACCGAGACTTTAGCTGGTTGGATAATTCCTCTTCACACGTTGATGAAGCACGGTGGTCTCGAAGTAATCGACTGCAACAATCACGTCAAATCAACGATAAACTATTTCGGACCTTCATGCGCAGTCAACTCCCTGGTCGATCGCTACAACCCATTGGGTGACAATTCGGACCAACTTTGCAAGCTTTGTATCGGAGAAATTCCTGGAGGAAGATGTACCAACGCAGATCCTTATGCTGGGTACGAAGGAGCCTTCAGATGTTTGATCGAAGCTGGTGAAATAGCTTTCTTATTGCACTCTACAATTGACGAAGTTTTGACTTCAAATTTTAATTACAACTCCGTAAAAAAATCTGACTTCGAACTCCTGTGTCCGGATGGCAGCCGCTCGGATATTGATAATTATCGGAACTGTCACTGGGATCAGGTTCCTACGCGTGCAATCGTGGTCTCCAGTGCAATAAAACTAGAAACCAGGCGATTATACCAGAAGTTCTTTGAAAAAGC
This sequence comes from Microplitis mediator, assembly GCF_029852145.1. Lineage (NCBI taxonomy): Eukaryota > Metazoa > Arthropoda > Insecta > Hymenoptera > Braconidae > Microplitis > Microplitis mediator. Next base: position 19,512,528 of record NC_079977.1, on the reverse strand, counting down.
TGCTAAATTATTCAGCAGGGGCTTCGTTGCCAATTCAACCCGAACTGGAGATAACTTACCCAGTGGAAATGATCGATTTGATAACCGGTTCAATAATAATAATTACAATAACGAAGGATACGGAGTGTTTGGAAATGAAACAAACCGAGGATTTCGTGACGAGAATGGAGAGCAAGTGAATTCAAATTCAAATTATGATACCAACAGTAACAGCAACTGGAACGACCCGTTGGCAGTCAGGCCGTTGGAGGTCTTCGATTTATTCGAAAGCGCTCCTAAATTTGGAAACACTCATAATCTATTGTTTTCGGATAGTGCAAGAGATTTCATATCATTGCCCGAAAAGGACCAGACTTATGCGTCTTATTTGGGAAAGAAATCCGAAGATGCTATTCTGGGAGTGAGGAGCTGCCCGATCGAGAGGATGAAACTTTGTGTCACTTCGAAGCCTGAAATTGATAAGTGTGTTAAGATGAAGGTAAGAAATTGGGTATAAAATAGAGGGAAAATCAGTAACCATCAAAGGGTTTAAGAATGCAACTAATAGAGATCGTTTTTCAGGTTGCGATGAAGGCGCAGTTGTTAAAACCGGAGCTTGACTGCGTTCTTCAACACAGTCAGATCAAATGCATGCAAGCTATTGAGAATGGGTAAGTGTTGATAAGTTAGATTGATCTAAGTGATGATTTTGAATAATTAATCTCCGTACTTTAGTAGCATTCTTAAAGAAGTTTTATGTAAATCTGTATTTTGAGTCTTAGGCAAAGTCTGCATTAGACCGATTCAAAAAAATCGACTTTTTTTTTTAAGGACAGACTCAGAAGTTTCAGTAGGATAAAAGAAGACACTTGTTAAAATTTGAGCCCTTAATATTAATATTAAGTACTCTCTGATTGCGATTTTCTATTTCCCATTTAAATCATATGGGAAAAAAAAATTTTTGTTTGGACTTTTATACCTCGGTAATGGCGTTGGTACAATAATGCCCAGAGCATACTTTCCTAGGGAATTTAACGCTCTACAAAAAAGGTCTTTTATGAATTTTTGATAAGTCTATCTGTTCAAAAATTATTTGAACTTGAAATCAAATTTATCGTAAATTTTGAAATCTTTTTACTTCTCCAGCGAATTTATCCGACTTACCACAAAATGTCATGAAAACTTTTTTGTAGACAATTTTACCCCCTACAAATTATTTTTGATAAAGTTATTTGAAATTCCGTATTGCTTTCTAGTTATTTCCATTTTAATTTCAAGCTCTTGAAATCAATCGGAACACTATTTTTGCTAAGAGCTTGTCATTAAAATAGATACCCTCGCAGATTTGAATCACGGTGGAAACATCGTGGAAGTGTAAACACCGTGGATCCACCGTGGTTACACGGTGGGTTTGTTCCATTTCACCACCGGGTATACACAGTGTATCCTCTGTGATTACGTGGTGTATCCACCGTGTTTCCACGGTGGCTTTGTGCTATTTCACCACCGAGGTTCCACGGTGTATCCACCGCGTAATCACAGTGGAAACATCGTGTATACACAGTGGTCAAGCTACCGTGGAATCACGGTGGATACACCGCGTAATCACAGTGGTAAAATGGAACAAACCTACCGTGTTTCCACCGTGATTCAAATCTGCGAGGGTATAAAAAGAAAGTTATGCAGAATATGAAAAAACTTTAAAACTCATAATTTGTAAGAAATAAAATTGTCTACAAAAAAGATCCCATGACATTTTGCGATAATTCTGATAATTTCGCTGGAAAAGTAAAAAGATCTCGAAATTTACTATAAATTTGACTTCAAGCTCAAATAACTTTTGAACAGATAGATTTACCAACTAATCATTGAATACCTTTTTTGTAGAGTGTTAAATTCCCTATAAAAATATGACCTGGGCTTATTTGTACAACACGCTATTAGCGAGATATAAAATTCCAAACTTAAAAATTTTTTATCTTATGTTATTTAAACGGAAAATAGAAAATTGCAATCAGAGAGTACTTAATATTAATATTAAGGGCTCAAATTTAAACAGGCGTCTTCTTTCATCTTATTGCAACTCTTGATGTGTCTGAAAAAAAAAATAGTCGATTTTTTTGAATCGGTCTAGTCTGCATAATCAGTTTTGGGGAAGTCTAGGCAAGATACTTCCGTGTGATAACGTAGGTAAATCTGTTATAATGCCTAACTGAGATACTTGCGTGAGGTCCATTAGGTCAGGCTTGCTGCAGAATTGCCTAAAATTCCAGCAGAAGATTACCCTTACTTCGTGAGCCGTAGATTCTTCATTAGTACACCCGGGTCAAAAAATTAGATCTGTTTCAAAATAAATGATAAATTCAATTAATTTTTATTTAATTTACGTTTTTTTAAATCGTATTAATTTGATATGGGAATTTAGTCGGTTTTTGTCCTTACTGTCCTCTATTCAGGCCAATATCAGACTTGCTTTCGTATTATATTTAGTCTGTTTGCAATCGCCTTTCGAACGAAAATATGACTTTTCACAAATATAAGTTATGATAATAACAATCTACATTTATAAATTTATTATAATTTTCTTGATATTATAACGTAATTGTTTTTTAAAACAACCAAACAAAAACAGTTTGCGATTTTTATGAAAGATTAAAAACAGATCAAGTGGTTCAAATACAGATCAATTAGTCCAAATGTAGTATGGTTAGACTAAAATCAGATCGAATTTTTTGACCGGGGAAATTTTCAGAAAGTATACTTGGGTCGAAAAATTTGATCTGATTTTAGTCAAACTGGACGGTATTTAGACGACTTGGTCAGTTATTGAACTTCTATCAAATTTTTAATCCGTTTTTGATCTACCCGGACAACAAATTTGATCTGATTTTAGTCAAATTGGACTATTTGATCTGTTTTTAATCTTTTAGAAAAATTTTAAGCTGTTTTTGATCTGTTGTTTTAAAAAACAATTGCGTTCCGGACAGACAAATCTAGATTAATTCTTGAACTTTAAAAAATTTTAGTTATGAAAGTTTTTAAGGACTAAACTATATTAAATCATGGACTTGTAATATTTTTTATTTATGGGCAATATTTATAAAAAATATATTAAGTTACAGAATTGATTATGTTTTGTTTACTATTTATTTAGTGTCTTTTGTTTAAAAATGTCGACAGTTAATGAAAGTTTGACAGCTTTATGTTTTAGTTGTCTTGACTGAATATTTATAGTATTGAATAAAAGTAATAAAATAACTCTTTAAATGTCAAGAAATTTTCCTTATTTACTGGATAAAATCGGAAATATTTTGGCATTAAAAACCATTAAAATTCTTGTGACATCTTATTACGGAAGCGCATTAGCATGTTTCAAATGTCAAGAAAATTAAAATAATTTCATGAATCTATATTATTATTATTTATATTTGTAAAAAGTCCTGTTTTGATCTAAAAGCGATTAAAAACAGACTAAAAATTATAGTTAATAAAGTCTGTTTTTGTCCTTAAAAACAATTGAACACAGACCATGAATTATACTAAAAAAAGTCTGTTTTTAGTCTAAACGCGACTTAAAACCGACTAAATATCATACGAACATAAGTCTGATATTGGCCTGGATAAGGAATAGTACAGGCAAAAACAGATTAAATTCTTATACAAAATAAATACGATTTATAAACTTAATTTCAAGAAAAAATATTTGAATTTATCATTTATTCTAAAACAGATTTAATTTTTGGCCCGGGTACTTACGAAATATATCTCTCAGTTTTGTTTCAATCCTCTGCAAGAGACTTGCTGAAGGACTTTCGTTGAATAAATTGCTTATGACAATGATACTAGGGTACTTCTACCTCCACCAAAATGGCATCCTAATAAAAGACTAATAATTACTTGTGAATTACAGCATTGCAGATGTTGCGGTTCTCGATGCCGGGGATGTCTACACAGCCGGTTTGATGTACAATCTAGTGCCTTTTATGGCCGAAGTCTACAACTTACCAACCCCCGAGTACTACGTGGTAGCAGTAGCCAAAGAAAACGATCCAAGCACTGACATAACTTACTTGAAAAACAAATATACCTGCCACACGGGAATCAACACTGCCGCCGGTTGGATCTACCCCTTAGCCTACATGATCTCCAACCAATGGATCCGTGGATACGGATGCGATTCAATCCGCGCAGCCGCTGAGTACTTCACCAAGTCTTGCGTACCTGGTGCGTTGAGTACAGAGTACAACATCGGAGTGCCCTATGACAACATGTGTGATCTCTGCCATGGATTGAGTTCCCATTACTGCCGTCGTGACGCAACTGAAGACTATTTTGGTCACACTGGTGCTCTTCGGTGTCTAGTAGAAGGTGGTGGAGAAGTTGCATTCGTAAAACATACCACAGTATTCGAGAATACTGATGGCAAACGCAAGGAGTTCTGGGCCCGAAACACTTTTACAAAGGACTTTGAACTCCTCTGTCCAGATGGTACACGAAAGACAACGTTGGAGTATGAGACCTGTAATCTGGGCAAGGTCAAATCCAACGCCATTGTAGCACGGGGTGGAGAGTATGGCTTCAATCATACCGAGATTAATGCGTACATCAACTTGTTTGTATACGCCCAGCAGTTCTACGGACGCAAGGAAGCTGATGAGTTCAGCTTCAGCATGTTTTCCAGCATTCCACCCTATACGGATCTTATATTCCAAGATGCCACGCAGCAGTTAGTTATCATTCCTAGTGAAATGAGAGAGTTCAGTAGGTATTTAGGACCAGATTTCATGCGTGCTAGGAGAATTGTCGACTGTGCTGCCGGTGCCAGTACTATTGAGTACTCGATACTCGCTTTATTGAGCGTTGGAGTAGCTTTACTTCTTAGTAGATAGACTTTTTAGTGTTCAAGGGGACAGGTAGAGAGAACTCAAGCCGTTATCAGAAATCCTGAGGTTAAAATTGTTTTGATATCGTGCACGGAGAGAAATGTTTCGTAAATACTCCTATTGTGATAAAAAAGTTTAGTAAATACTACTTTGCTATCTAGTACTAAGTCCACGAGAAAAATAAGGATCTGAAATTTTACTATATTGTATGGTGAGATTTACGTTACGGATAGGAAGGGCTCCTGTGTTGCCAAGAGATTATTTTTAAGTAAAGTTTATGTTGCTTTATGTAGATTTACCTTCCCTGTATGAGAGTAGTTTCCTAAACAGCACGGTAAGAATTACTGTGCTGAGTAGCTGCTATCTCTCTGCAGTGACGCCAGCGCTGCTAAGCAGTCATAAGTCGTAGCTATGGCGGTGAATTACTCAAGACAATTCTTCGACGATACTCCCCACTTTTTTAAAATTTTTAATGATCATGAATTTTTATAACTATTTTAGAAACTTCATTTATTAATTAAAAAAAAATTCGAGCAATAATTTAAAAAATAAAAACGTAATTATAAATTCACCGGGATATATATTTTTAAAAAATTACTTATAGTTTTTTTACGTTATCTGTTTAACAAAATTCGTTAAATAAATTTCGGTAAAATCTTTATTTCAAGATAATAAGTCGAAATGTCAAATATTTTAAGCTACAATTTTTTTATTAAATTTCGTGAAACAGGTGATTCGAAATAACTGTGAGTTATTTTTTTAAATCTATATATCCTGACGAGAATGTAAATATCTTGCCTTTTTTTAAATTAATGTTTTAATTTCTTAGTTAAAATTGATACAGTTATTAGGTTACGAGTATTATGAGTTATTACTCAATAAAATAAAACTTACAACTTATCACAACAGACACGGATACTTTTTTAAATGTTCAAATACTCTAGAGCAGCACAGTAATATTTACTGTGCTCGTACAGACATTTTCACAGTATATTGGAAGCGCCATCAAACACAAATTTTCATTACTATATCGCATACATGGAGAGAAATGTATGGTAATAATTTCAATATATTATGGGAATGGTTCCCATAATGAATGGTAACCGGTTTTCTTGAAATGTTAATTATAGCAACGGCACCCATATATTGTAGTTATCATTACTATAATATTATAGTAATCGTTACCATAATATTATGGTAACCATTACTACATCATTATGGTAACCATTACCATAACATTATGGTAACTATCACCATATATATGGTAACCATTACCATAATATCATAATAATCGTCACCATAATATTATGGTAACCATGACCATAATATATAGTAATGGTTACCATACATTATAGCAATGGTTACCATACATTATGGTAATGATTACGATAATATTATGGTAACGGTTACCATGTATTATGGTAACCATTACCATAATATTATAGTAACGTTTACTATAGTATTATGGGAACGATTACCATAATATTATGGTAATCATTACCATAATATTATGGTAATCATTACCATAATATTATCGTAATCATTACCATAATTCTTTCACATGCGATATGGGAACTGTTACCATGATTATAGGAATTATTCCCATACTTATGGGAACTTTTACCCGAAAGTATGGGCCTATGTCCCATAATTCCAAGTAATCTTTACCATAACGGCATGGAATGATATTTCATAAACGTACTAGGAACGGTTACCATAAATTTCTCTCCGTGTAGGAATTATTACTAGGCTGTTTAAAGTACATCACCAAGACTGTTTTCATCGCAACAGGAATATTTACGGTACATTTCTCTCGGTGTGCCTAGATGCTGAAATTGAATTCTAGTTGTTTTCTTGGGAAATATTTCGGCTAGAGATTTTGACCAGGGCTGAAAAATTTCTATGAATATTCCTTCATAAAAAGGACCGAAAAAACGAAATCACTTTACTCTTATTAGTTAGAAAACTGCCGGAAGTAAGAAAAACAATCCGTCCCCGCAATGTTTTTTATAGAAATATTATAAGATTTTTTTTATAGCCTCCTTTAAATTCTAAGACTCGTCCATGTAAATAATAAAAGTACAAGTAGTATAGAAAACGTACAACGTAAGTGGGGTAAAATGAGCCATAGAAATTTTTTATTGATGTTATGATATATTGTTTTTAAAATAATGAGATGATATTTTATTAATTTTTGAATATTTATAGTGTTCATTTTACCTCACTTTAATTAATATTATAATGATTTTGTATTAATTTTACACTCTTTAAAATGAGAGCCAAAATTTTCAATCCGTCCATTGAAAAAATTTTTTACTAATTTAAATATAAATTTTTATAATTATTACTTTTTATAATATTGTTTATAAAACCGTACAATTAATTATCATTAATGTTAGACAAAATATATAAAAGTATTTATAAATAATGAACAAATGTACTCATAAATGCCGTCCAATAATAAAATTTTTTTTATAAACAATTTGGTATTTATAAGTTTTTGATATATTTTATGTGTCACACGGATTCTTATAAATTTACATACTGTTCCTTACATGAATTTTTGACTTCCCGCCAAAAAAATCAAAAAATTTTAAATAATTCGGAATTGTTTTCACTGCAATTTAAAAAAATCGTGAATAGATAAATATATATTTATCTATTTAACATTGACCTCATGTCTTCCCACATTTCCTTATTCGACTATATTTAAAAAAGTAAAAAAAAAAACAGAAATTATCACGAATATGAATGAACGGGGAAAATATATATAAAGACGTTATTTCCAATAGTGATCATTATTCAAAGTTAATCTATACTGACTTCATAGAGTCATTCTATAAGAAATCATCTGTTGAAGATTTTCAAATCATTGAAAGTAAGAAAAATAATGATATATTATAGTCAAATTTTTAAATCATATATATTTTTATAATGTTTAGATGAAACGAATCTTGATATTATTTATTTTGGGTTCATTGACGATTGATAACACCAACGGGTGCAGTTGTGCTACCTTTCCACTTCAAACTAAGTTTTGCAAATCTGACTTTGGTATTTATCATATATATTAGACTGGGCCAAAAAAATCGACTATTTTTTTTTTTTACCGATACTGTGAAAATATTATTTGGGATGACAAAAAAAAATTGTTGTGAAAATTTGAGCCCTTAATATTGAAATTAAGAGGTGTATCATCGCAATTTTTGATTTTTTTTTTAATGAGCGGGTTTTTGTCTCATAACTCTCAAACCATCGAGATAATCCAAATCGACTTAGATACATTTTTTAAAGGAAATTTGATGCACTACAAAAAAGGTTAGATTAAAATTTTTCGTCAGTTGAACCATTTCCTTATAGTCATGCTTTGAACATTAGTATGATTTTAAAATTTGATTGTTCAACTTTGGAATTTTGTAATATATGTAAAAATAAGTTTCCGGAGAAAGCCAATCGATATTCTACAAGGAAATTGAATGCTCTACAAAAAAGGTCTCTTAACAATTTTCGCTAAATTCACTCCTTAAAAAGTTATTCAAGATTATTAAAGTCGTTTTACTTAACTTCAACCTTGAATAACTTTTGAAGGAGTGAATTTAGCGAAAATTGTTAAGAGACCTTTTTTGTAGAGCATTCAATTTCCTTTAAGAACATTGGTTGGCTTTATCCGGAAACTCATTTTTACATATATTACAAAATTCAAAAGTTGAACAATCAAATTTTAAAATCATACCAATGTTCAAAGCACGATTATAAGGAAACGGATCATCTGACGAAAAATTTCAATCTGACCTTTTTTGTAGAGTATCAAATTTCCTTCAAAAAATATGTCTAAGTCGATTTCGTTTACCTTGATGGTTTGAGAGTTATGAGACAAAAACCCGCTCATTAAAAAAAATCAAAAATTGCGATGATACACCTCTTAATTTCAATATTAAGGGCTCAAATTTTCACAATAATTTTTTTTTGTCATCCCAAATTATATTTTCACAGTATCGGTAAAAAAAAAAAAAAATTTGGAAAATCCAAAAGTGCGCGACTCATAATGCTCATTTATTATGAAATAATAAAATAATCATAAAAAAATGGCGGGAAGCACAAATAAATTTAAAATATATAAAATTTTCTTTCCTTAAATATTTTTTTTTTTTTTTTTTTAAATTATATTAGTATTTTTTATATAATTATGAAAGAACCTACTCAAAATATCTCGATTAATAACAAAAGCAAAAAAAATATATGTAAATAAAAAAAAATTGAACTGAAACAATTCAGGCTTACCAATTAGCAAAAAAAAAAAAAACAGCTACACTAGGATGGTAATTCGCAAGCGCCCCTGGTGGGATAAATGTACGTATAATGTATAGATATATATATATCGGCATCCATGTTAATTTTACATCGATATATATAGATATTAGGGTGATCCAAAAAATAACAAACTTTTTTTTTTTTCTTCCAAACAGGTTCAAAAGTTTCATTTAGATAAAAAAAGACGCCTGTGAAAATTAGAGCTCTTAATATTAACATTAAGAGGTTCCTCATCGCACTTTTCTATTTCCCATAAGAATAACATGGGAAAAATTTTTTTTACGTCTTCTGATTTTTATAAGTAGCTAACGATGCGTCATAGGAATAAATGGCAGGCATATTTTTGTCGGGAATTGAATGCTCTACAAAAAAAGATTCTTATCATTTTTTGAGGAATCTATTTGTTCAAAAGTTATTTGAGGTTGAAGTCGAATTCATATTAAATTTTGAGATTTTCTACTTTTCCGGTGAAACTATCAGACTTATTACAAAATATCATCAGACCTTTTTTGTAGACAATTTTATTCCCTAAAAGTTATTTCTAATAAAGTTTTTTCGAATTCCGCATTGTTTTCTAGTTATTTTTATTTTAATGTCAAGCTCTTAAAATCGATCAGAAGACTATTTTTTTATGAGCATCACATTAAAATAAAAATAACTAGAAAACAATGCGGAATTCGAAAAAACTTTATTCAAATTAACTTTTAGGGAATAAAATTGTTTACAAAAAAGGTCCAATGGTATTTTGTAATAAGTCTGATAGTTTCGCCGGAAAAGTAGAAAATCTCAAAATTTAATATGAATTCGTCTTCAACCTCAAATAACTTTTAAACAAATAGATTCCTCAAAAAATGATAGGAATCTTTTTTTGTAGAGCATTCAATTCCCTACAAAAATATGCCTGCCAATTATTCCTATGACGCATCGTTAGCTACTTATAAAAATCAGAAGACGTAAAAAAAATTTTTCCCATGTTATTCTTATGGAAAATAGAAAAGTGCGATGAGGAACCTCTTAATGTTAAAATTAAGAGCTCTAATTTTCACAGGCGTCTTTTTTTATCTAAATGAAACTTTTGAACCTGTTTGGAAGAAAAAAAAAAAAATTGTTATTTTTTGGATCACCCTAATAGATATAGTTATACAGCCTTTTTATTCTTTTATTAATTGTTATTAAACGACACTGAATTACCTAGCCAGTAGCAATAGGGGATCTACAAATCTTTCAAAGAATTAAAAAAAAAAAAATTTGATTCAATTACTGCATTTTTTCGTAAGTTATTGTGTCTACGGGTTTCATACTTGACGGACAGGAAATTTTTTTAGACTATTTTGATGTTTTTTCCTTTTTTATTGAACTAAATAAATTTTTGAAAAGTATGAAACTAATATCCATTAAATTATCTTCAAAATAGTATGCAACATATCGCAATTCCGTAAACTAACAAGAGTATAATAATTGAAATAGTTGCCGAAGTGAGGCGAATTAAATTTTTCGATCATAAAGCACATCTCAGATGCTTCGCATCATGAGTCGTGCAATAGTCGATTTTTTTGGCCCAGTCTAATATACATATGTTTATTTCATATAAATATTTAAAATAAATTAAAAATAATTTTATTTCAGTTATTAAAATAAAAGTTACGGATATTCAAAAAACGACAGTACTAACAAGTACTACTAATATATACCACGTTGATATACTAGAAACTTACAGAGTAATTAACAATTAAATTATATAAAAAATAGTTATCGTAAGAACGCTTATTTTCAAATAGATGTTTTATAGTGATTTTTTTTTCAGGCAAATGCTGAAGCAGTAGAAGCACTCAAACTCAAATATTTAACTACTGATCCATTCCGAGGAATGTGTGGTCTTCGACTTCGTCGTGACCAAATTGCTGTTGTTGGAGGAATCATAAGTGGTGGAGAGCCGGCAATTAGTGTCTGTAGACTGCATATAAAAAGTCCTCAAGAAATTGAAGCTCAGTCTGTTAATCTTCGTGAAAATTTTTCTAAAAACTGTACTACAGCGTAAATTAATTAAATCGCACACCTCAAGCGCGATAGCGCTGAGGGTGCTTTATGGACGGTTTTTTTTATTTGACGATTTTACTCACATAAAAATCTTTCTACACTATTTTTTTTCAACCAAGATAGATAAAATTGTATACTAGCATATAGAGAATTTATTAAGGAACAATTTGAACCCAAAATTAAATCGATTCATTATTTTATTCGTTTAAAATAAATTATTTTAACTCAAGAAACCAGTGCTGTCAATTGTTACGTATAAAACTTCGTAAACACGACAACTCTCGATAGACACCATTAATCGGTCTAACTTTTTTTTTAATCTTTGTATTTTTCATCACAAGAACCTTTATAAAAACTACTATCTGAATCCTTTTAGTTTAATTGGAATTAATAAACGACGTAAAACTGATTATTCGTGAAAAATTTAGCAGTTATTTTTACTGTTGTTTTTATGATAAAAAAAAAATAAAAAAAATTAATTTATCATTTTTTGGAAAGGGGCCTTCTTGTCCAGAGAATAAAATTTTTTGTTTCAAAAATTCGTCGAAATATACATGAATTTGATCGAATTATGACAGAACTCAAGACACATGAACTCTTTTAGGTAACACAAAGATATCTTGCATTTAATATCCGCGGAGCAAAAATTATAAACAATAGTTTACCTGAACAGGTTAACAAAAAAAACAAAATTTTCTAAGTTTTTTCTGTCTAGTGACCGGTAGCATGCTCGGAAAATTATGAAATTTGCTACAGGATCTTCCTAGGATATCTCAAAGATATTCTGTATTTAATATAGGCGGAGCAAAAATTATAAACAGTAGTATACCTGAACTGGTCAACAAAGAAAACGAAATTTTAAAACTTTAAACATTTTTCGCATATTTTTCAAACAGATTTCGCATATAAAAGTACTTGTTTTTGAGTCAATTTTTTCTCAAAACACTAAGGAAACTTTTCGAACAAATTTCGAACAGATTTCGTACATGAAATTTCTCTGATTTTGAATCCATATTTTTTCAAAACACTAAGGGAACTTTTCGAACAAATTTCGAATATTTTTCGAACACATTTCTTACATAAAGTTTCTTGGAATTCGAGTCTATTTTTTCTCGAAATACTAAGGAAACTTTTCGATTATTCTACGAACAAATATCGTACATGAAGTTTCCATAGTATTTTGAGAAAAAATAGACACAAAATCATAGAAATTTCATGTACGAAATTTGTTCGAAAAGTTTCCTTAGTGTTTTGAGAAAAAATTGACTCAAAAACCAGTACTTTTATATGCGAAATCTGTGTAAAAAATATGCGAAAAATGCTCAAAGTTTGTTTAAAAATTTTAGTAAGATTTTTAAGTGAAACTTTCAAAATCTCAGAAATTAAAAATTATAAAAATTTTCTTACTTATCTAGATTGAAAGAATTCAAATATTTGAAAAACTACATGTCCGAAAAAAAAATACAAATAATATTTCATAAAAAATTTTCTGAACGAAAAACTAAAATCATTGAATGTTCGAAAAATATGCAAAATTGTGTCACGTTTCGATGTTCGAGCTTCGAACATTTTTTTTCACACGGGTTGGTATAAGAATTTCAAAATGATTTTATAAACTGTAATAATCAATTCCATAACAAAAAATATTAATACAATCACGCTTACCTTGTGATTTTTCTAAGCATATTTTCAATTTTGATATTAAAAGGACAGATGTTAGAATACACCTTTTTGACTGCAGCATTTTTTTTTTTTTATTTTTAGACTTCAGATAAGTTTTTTAGTAAATTTTTCAGAAAAAAATTTATACGCCTTTTTAGTTTTTGGTCACAAAGTTTTCAAATTCCTAAAGCTGAAAGGGTGCATAATTAAAGACATACGCCCTTTTAGCTTTGGGAAAACAATGTTTGATTTTCAAGCGTAGAAAATGTTTACTAATCTATTGGCAATGAAAAAATAAAATTTGTGCGCCCTTTTACCTTTATGATATATTTTATCATATATGTTTTCACATATGAAGTTTTTTCATGCGGGCAACCATTAATTTTTAAATGAAGCGAGAATTCAAAATAACAAGTAAATAATATTTTGAAGATTTATTTAACTAAAATTACATTATTAACCGTTACAGTTGCTACTTAAAATTGTATTTACATTATTACAATAACAAATTTCTATAATTACAGATAAAGAATTAATTTAAAAATTTTTTTAATTATTGTCTGATTTGACACACATTTATTTGTCAATATTTTGTAAAACAATCGGTGGTAAACATTATTTAAGCACCAACAAAGGGCACAAGAATAATTCCTGATTAAGAAAAACGATACAAAATGGTTGGTCATGTTAATGACCCATACGAAGGGTGATTCCAAATTATTCAGAAGCATTAAAATCTATTTAAAATTTTGTCTTTTTCTTATTCGTTTTAAATTGATTCTCTGAATAAGCCAGTAAATTTGTGATCAAAACAAGAATCACCCAGCGATGAATCAGGAGCGAATAAAAATTCAACCTTTACATTAAAATTCGCATCTTGAAACACTGGTACTGGAAGATCCATCGCTTGCCTTTGAGAGTTCACTTCAGATAATCTTCTATCCCGCTGAAGGTATTCCGGTAAAGGCGTTAGCTCAAGACCCAGTAATTTATAACTTTTTGGTGATCTTGGCGGGGAATTTAGATATTTTACAAGCTCTTTAACCATATAACAAAATGGCAGAAGACAATTAGATCCTTTGTGACAACGCTCCACATAGTCCAGTCGAGTTAGGTCCAAAAAGTAACTCTTGCTGGTGATAATTCCTGGCCGACTAATTTTTCCACAGAATGATTCAGAATATGCTAAAACTACGACAATCGAAAAAATCCACCTAAAAAGTGCGTCGCAAATATGTTTTTTTATAACAAAATGGTCAAAATTCCGGTTTAACGCAAATATCTAACAAACTATAGCACATGGATAAAAAAACCCTTCATAAAACTTGAAGAAAAAAAAATAATGAATAAAATGAGCCCTCATTTAAGTTCCTACGAGCTGTAATTTGTAAATTATTTAAATGTTAATTAATTTTCTCGTCAACTCGATGTTATTTTTTATCCATCAGCTGTCCCGACGCCGAAACTTCCCGAAGTGTGACGATGTATGACGAAGCTGCTCGCGCGCTCGTTCGGGACATTTAAAATTTGAAAAATTACTTTTTATTTTCAAGCTGAAAGTCATTAATATTTCATTTAACAAAAAAATTAAATATTAATTAAATTTTTATTCCTATTAAAAATAATTAAATGGTTCAATTCTTAGCTTAAATGTTTTCTAACAATATTAAACACTACGTGTCTTAAATTATAACTCGATTTCTAATAGTGTAGATTAAAATCATTCTCAATCAACACGACAAAAAAAAGTCAAATCCTACCAAAAACAGATTCTCTGTATAAAATCGCGCCAAGTACACGTTTAAAATTTTTTACAATTAAAACAAGATTCTTTTTACAAAAAAATGAATCAAATCGAAAAAATACCAAGTACTTAATATAATTCGAAATCATGGAAAACATTTTCATAGAATTGAACAAAAAATTGAAAAAAAAAAAAATTTCAATGTACTTGGTGTGCCTACAAACTGGAAAAAAAGAATATCATTCAATTTTATTGGAAAATAATTTATATGCGAAATCAATTCTAAAAATTTTGCTTGAATAAATTTAGTAACGCACACCAAGTACATTGAAATTTTTTTTTTTCAATTTTTTGTTCAATTCTATGAAAATGTTTTCCATGATTTCGAATTATATTAGGTACTTGGTATTTTTTCGATTTGATTCATTTTTTTGTAAAAAGAATCTTGTTTTAATTGTAAAAAATTTTAAACGTGTACTTGGCACGATTTTATACAGAGAATCTGTTTTTGGTAGGATTGTTCATTCAGAAAAAAAATAAAAAAATAATAATTTTAAAACCCTACCCCCCCCCCCTTTTAAACATTTCGAATATCAACTCATAATACATAATACAATGCTTTATTATTGTTGAAAAAAAATGTGACCGTAATGAAGAAGAAATATTAATGTTATGTCTGAAAATTTGAACATATTCTTTTATTAATTCTCTTCCAAATATTATTTTAAAATTATTTTATACGAACATATTTGTTTGCCAGTCGGTTAAAAGTACTTCAAAAGTAATTAAAGGGGATAGTTAAAACCTGTTCAAGGTTGTAGTGCAGCCGACACGCTATGAGGTTGCATGCAACCGGGCCTTAGCAAATAGTAATAGAAATATTGCACGACTCATGATGCGAAGCATCAGAGTGTGCTTTACGATCGAAAAATTTGTTTTACCTCACTTCGGCAACTATTTTAAGTATATTAAGCGTGAGTCACTCTTTGGCGATAGAAGTTTCTTTCGGATAATAAAACCAAACCAGATATTTCCAACTTTTACTGAACGCCATATGAAAAATAAAATTTACTTACTATAATTTGGAATATTAAGTTCAAGTAACAAATACAAAAATTATAAAACTAAAATTTTAACACGACCATTTTAAATGTTAAAATAACAAATTTAAATAGCAAAAGAAACATAAAAAGTACAGAGTTTAAATCTGAACTTGCATATATATCCATTACTAGAATCATAATTATACCAAAATATTTAAATAAAATTTTAAACCAAGTATAACAGATTTGAACATGTAGGTAAAAATATTATTTTTGAGGATTGTTAAAATAGAATATATTGTAAGCAGTGACAATCCTCATAGCCCAGGCTCGTAGTTTCAGGTACTTGGGACTCATACCTCTGACGTCAGAGTGACGTCAATCGCACCCCCATAGACCAGCTGGAATAGTGGGGCTAGAGAACAACGAAGATATATGTACGCAGTTACGGCACGACCCCCACTACTCTCATCAGGTAGAGTCACATCTTATACACCCGCAAACTTATACCTAAGTTAGATTAGTGTTAGTATGTGGAAGATTCTCGAGTAAGTGGTCACAATTTTAAAATAAAATAAAAACTTAGCGTAGGCTGTTAGCCACCTAATAATAATGTTTTAATCAGCTTCAAATTAGTGTAGGCTGGTAGCCACCTAATAATAATAAATTAAAATCAGGTTCAAATTAGTGTAGGCTGGTAGCCACTTAATACGTGTGAAATAAAATAAAAAAAATTCATTTAAGTTGAAGAAATGCGGTAGTTAATGTACAAGTTGAATCTAAAAAAAAAAACAAAATAACATCGAGAAAGCAACAAAGCTCATGCAAGACACAAGTAAGTCAATCTCTCTCTATATATATAGGGTAACTAGTCCGGTCTGTGACCACCCACCAGTGAACGACCGGTATGCAGAAGAATGATCATAATAATTTTAAAATTAATTTAAAAGTTATTATTTACTTGTAAATGTAATCTAACATGTCTTCATTATTATTAAATCACAACGAATTGAAGTGATCTATAAAATTATCATTGAAAATAACTAAAATTATATAGAGGATTGAAGAGTTATTAAAGAAATATTGAATTTGAACATAAACGTTTGAAAAAAAACATTTTTAAAAACGATGTTTCAATAGTAGTAATTGATTTTTTTATAAAACAGTAAATTTATAATCATTTATATAAGTATCCCAGCAAACGGGATCGCATTGAATCGCATTCAGTTTTCTATCCGATTCAATCCTGTTTTTGGAATGGCCGTCTTGTCAATCCGAATCAATGCGATTCAATGCGACACGTTGATATAGGCTAAGTAGGAAATTTTTTTTACCGATTAACCCAAAATTCTAGATTACCGATAGCCGAAGTTGAAAAATTTCAATACGATTATAATATGACTCAAAAATAATTGAGAGAAAAAAAATTATTTTAATACAGAGTGTAAATAGAAAACATCTAGTAAAATTATAACTTTTGCAATCATTTTAATGATATCATATTTTTTTAGTAAAATAATTCACTAAGCATGAAAAATTGAATGACTGTGAAAATAATTAAGTTTAAAGGCATGCATTTATTTATTTAAAAAATACAAACTATTGAACTTTGTTAAAATATAAATATTAAGGGAGATAGCCACTGTGAGGATCGAAAAAATAGATGATTTTCGGGAATTTTTTTGACTGGAATAATAAAGAAATTTGGGGATCGGGTTTTTTTTTTGTTTTATAATGTATACATTGAAGATAATTCTCCTAAATTTTCATCAAAAAATATTATGTTGTTATAACGTTATAAACATTTTTGTGGAGCAACAAAAAAATTTTCCCCACCACGGTGTCATCTCTAACTCAAAAACGGATTATCAGAAACAAAAAAACCAAACGGCGTTGTAATGTGTATGCATGTGGTTATCGTTCCACGTAGGGGATTTTGAAAATTTGGATTTGAAAAAAAATGGCGACATATTAAAAATTTTTTCGTTTTTTTTTTCTCATTTTTTTGGATTCAAACAGCCCTAAAAAATCTTAAAAATCAAAATTTTCAAAATTCACGTGCAACTTTAGCTCCTGAATAGACGAATACGGCATAAAAAAAAGTTGCGAATCGGTTCATATTTATGCAAATTACAGATGCCACCAGTTCAAAAAAAGTAGTTTCGAGAAAAACGCGTTTAAAGTTTTTAGTCGATGCAACGGTCAGTTGACGCACTGTCACAAAAATGACTATAACTTGGAAAATATTCGGAATTTTCATATAAAACTCTAGATACATATTTTTGAACATAGACACTAGACTGATTCAAAAAAATCGACTAATTTTTAACTTCCCGCTAAGAAAATTGTAAATTTTCAAAAATTCGGGAAGTTATCGGTTTCGGTCCGATTTTTTTTTTCTGCATTATATCGAAAATATTGTTGGAAATGACGAAAAAAAAAACTGTGAAAGTTTGAGCTCTTAATATTAATATTAACAACTGCCGCATCGCAATTTTCTAGTTCCCGTTTAAATAACATGGGAAAATTTATTTTTCAAGCTTTGGAATTTTGTAGCTCTCGGTAGGACCAATACTTTCAAATGTTCAAGACATATTCTTGCAGGAAATTTGACGCTCTACAAAAAAGGTCTCTTATAATTTTTCGATATTTTTATTTCTTCAAAAGTTATTCAAAGTTTAAGTTATATTGACGATAAATTTCTACATTTTTTAAATTTTTTGACGCAACCATTAACTTTATCCGAAAATTTTAGAGGACATTTTTATAGAGCCTTTTATTTCCTACAACTTATCTCAGAGAAAATTTTTGATATTTCTCACAAGTCGTAAGTTATTCGCAATTAATTGAAAATTTAATATAATTAATTTTAAGCAACAAAATTCAGATTATTTAAGAATATACACTTTGATTTAATAAAAAAAAAAAAAATTTTTTTTTTTTAAATCTCACAGTGGCTATCCCCCTTAAAAATGTCAGATAGACAAATAGTCTAGTCGAGAAGTGAGTTTTCTGCGAAAAATCGTTAAGACACTCTTAAAAATATGGCGGTTGGTGAATTGGATTCAGAATTTAATTCTGGGAAATGGGTATTTTTTTATTTATCCGCCATTACAAATTGCATTTGTTACAAACAAAAAACGAAGAGACGAATAGGGAGTCTCCGTTTTGTAGCTATAACTTCAAAAATATTAAAGATATCTGAAATTTAAAAAAAAGATTCTAAAAGAGGAGAAAATTTTAGTAAAATAAGTCTTGACTCCCCGAGTTGTAGCTCCATTATTTATTATTTTAATTAAACGTTGAAAGTTGGGCTCCGCGCGGCCGTTTCGGTGCCTAGGCGTCGCCGCAAAGCAAAGTATGCAACACAAAATAATTTTTTTATAACATTCAATATTAATTTAAAAATCTAAATAAATTATAGTGTCATCTAGACACTTAAAGGAATATAGCCCCGCAAAAGAATAATTTTTTAGCTAGATTTTTGTTTACGTTATTTAATTGTTAATTAACAAATTTTTCGAAGACTTGAGTTTTGTGTTGCATACTTTGCTTTGCGGCGTTAAATTAAAATTATAAATAATGGAGCTACAACTCGAGGAGTCGAGACTTACTTAACTAAAATTTTCTCATCTTTTAGAATCTTTTTTTAAATTTCAGATATCTTTAATATTTTTTAAGTAATAGCTACAAAACGGAGACTCCCTTTTTGTCTCTTCGTTTTTTGTTTATAACAAATGAAATTTTTAATGGCGGATAAATTAAAAAATTCCCATTTCTCAGAATTAAATTCTGAATCCAATGCACCAATCGCCATATTTTTAAGAGTGGATCCTTTTTCATTTGAAGGCTGATATCTCAGCAGCAAATTGATTTACGAAGAAAAAAGAAATGCAGATTGTAGCTGAATAAATTTCCTAAGCGAGTCATGAATTGGTTTTTTTAAAAAAATTTTTCCCGGCCCCGTAGACCTTAAAAACAAAACCAAAAAATTTAGAAAAATTTTGTCTCGACCTTTTTCTTATGATTCCGCAAAAACCGTGGCTCGAAAAAATATTTTGCTGGAATATCTTCAAATTAGAGATTTCAAGCTTCAATTTGCTCTTTTGTTTCTTCGATACGATCATTTTTCACGAAAATACAGCCTTCCAAAAATTAATAAAAATTTTATAAAATTTTTTTGTTCCTTTAATTTTTTGGATAAGTGTAGTTGGTGCATTCATTGTTATTAATTATCGGGTACTGTCAGTTGGAGACATTCTCGAATTTATCAGCTAACTGGGCTGATCATTGAATTTATAATTAAAAAATTTTAAAAACGACGTTGGATCTGACCTGAGTAAATACATAATTATTTAAATAATTATATTTTATTTAAATGTTAATTTTTTTTTAATGATTTTTATTGTAAATGTTTTAATTGGAGGTATTTAATGATCGATTTGATGTTTCAGACTTGAAAATGACAATCAAAAAAATTTGTGGCATTGGTGCTGGGTTTGTAGGTGGTCCAACATGTAGTGTAATAGCACTGAAGTGTCCGGATATCCGTGTGACGGTTGTTGATAAGAGTAATGAGAAGATAGCTCAGTGGAACTCGGAGAAACTGCCGATTTATGAGCCGGGTTTGGATGAAGTGGTCAAGAAATGCCGAGGAAAGAATTTATTCTTCTCTACGGACATTGAAGCTGCGATACAGGAGGCTGATTTAATTTTTATTTCTGTAAATACACCGACCAAGACATTTGGGAATGGTTAAGGCCGTGCCGCTGATTTAAAGTACGTTGAAAACACAGCGAGAATGATTGCTGAGGTGGCAACTGATGATAAAATTGTCGTTGAAAAGAGCACGGTGCCTGTTAGAGCTGCTGAAAGTATCATGAATATTTTACGAGCTAATCATAAACCAGGCGTTTCTTATCAGGTATTGCTTATTGTTTTGTTTAGTTTATTGTTAATAAAAATAATAATTGTTAAACTTATCATTAATTTGTTTGTTGTCGTTGTAGATTCTTTCAAATCCTGAGTTTTTAGCTGAAGGAACAGCAATTGATAATTTAGTGAATCCAGATCGTGTTTTAATTGGAGGTGAAGATTCTCCGAAGGGACGCGAAGCTATCGAAAAGCTCTGTAATATGTACGAGCACTGGATTCCACGTGAAAAAATCTTTACCACCAACACGTGGAGTTCCAAACTGTCTCAGCGGCTAATGCATTTTTGGCTCAGCGAATATCCAGTATCAATTCGCTGTCGGCAGTATGTGAAGCTACTGGAGCTGATGTATCTGAAGTCGCAAGAGCCGTTGGTTTGGACTCGCGAATTGGTTCAAAATTCCTTCAAGCCTCAGTGGGTATCGGTGGCTCTTGCTTCCAAAAAGATCTACTCAATCTTGTATACATATGCGAGTGTCTTAATTTACCAGAAGTCGCTGCTTATTGGCAACAAGTGATTGATATGAATGAGTACCAGAAGTCTAGATTCTCGAACAAGATCATTGAGAGTCTTTTCAATACTGTCACAGATAAACATATCGCGATGTTAGGATTCGCATTTAAAAAAATTCTGGAGACACCAGAGAAAGTCCTGCTATCGCTGTGGCCAAAAATCTACTTGACGAAGGGGCCGTTCTTCATATTTACGATCCCAAGGTATTTCATTTACGCAATTTATAATTATTAAAAATTCCAACAACTTTAGAATAGAAAAGATATATCTTAATCAATTTTGTTTTTATGATTCCACAGGTAGAAGAAACTCAAATAATTGATAATTTATCAGCTGTAGATATCGATGACGTTAAAAATCGCGTTAATATTTTTGACAATGCGTACAGTGCTACCAAGAACACTCATGCCATTGTCGTATGTACAGAGTGGGATGAATTTATTGTAAGTACACCTCATCAAGTGTACAAAAACGTATTCTTCTATTGTCTAACATTTATTTATTTCCAGGAACTGGATTTCGAACGTATCTATGCAGAAATGACCAAACCGGCGTACATATTCGATGGTCGTAAAATTCTAGACCATGAAAAATTACAAAAGATTGGTTTCAATGTCCAAACGATTGGTAAACGTGTGTCGCGGATCGCTATTTCTAGGACTTGGGGCAGCCTCACACAGATGTAAATTTTTTATAACTAATAATAATTTCAAGTATTAATCGCATTTAAATGCAGTATTCATTGGTAAACTACTGATGACGCAAGTCATTAAAAAGTAATATTTAATGCAATTTTGCAGATTGATAGACGCAGGAAGTTGGAACCACGATATTATGACGGTATGTTTTATTTGTTTTCAAAATTTCTGAAGTTGTTTCAATTCTGTTATCATTAATTTACTCTATTGTTGTATGATATGATACGACTAAGCTATTTTTCTGATTTATATAGTGCGACGTCACAGTGACGCGCACTGCGACGTCGCAGTCGTCCACTAGGGGTTATCTGAAGTAAAACAAAATTCATTGTAATCTGTATGAATGTAGTGATCGTTGTACGTAGCCGATTTTTTTTTATTTTTATTTTTCAAAACATGGCGACCAATTGAAAATTTTTTCATGTTTCCACCCTTTTTTTTTGTATTAAAGCAGTCTTAAAAAATAGTAACAATCAAAATACAAAAAAAAATCGGCTAGCTATTGCAAAGACGAATAAAACAAAAAAAGTTGAAAATCGGTTGATAGTTGCTCGAGCTCGATGCAACCCGTTCGAAAAAAGGCGTTTTGAGTAAAACACGTTTAAAGTTTTTAGTTCTCTTACTGTAAATCCATGTAACTTCCAAAATATTATTATTTACATCAATAACTGTAACTCCGTTAATTCTCGGAATTTTAACTAAAAATTTTCTCCTATATTTCCAAATGTATAAACTTTAAATTAAAACGTAAAAAAAAGTCTAATTTTTGTATATTTCACAGTCGCTATCCCTTTAAAAAAGTGTTCGCTATAGTAAACTTCAATACGTGACATAATGAAAAATTTTTTGTTAATTATTTTTGAACTTCCGAATTTTCGTTCGAGTACGAAACGTAAAAAAACACCTTTTTTTATTTTTTTGAATGTTCTTTCAATTCGTATTTTTAAGAAAATCGAACTCCATTTAAAAATAAATAAATAACGTACTTGTTTTATGAAAACGTTAAAACGTAACTCACTATAATTTATTTTCCAGGTCAATACCTCAACAACTATGATTCAAAGAACAAAAACAATCAAAACTACAACTATAACACGAATTCAAATAATTTTGACAGCTTTTACCCCAACCTTGATCCCTCAATACTAAGCCCCAACCGATCTGTCAACGCTGTCAACACTGGCGTCAATCGAAACAATACTTTGGTCTTTTGTACAACCTCTAAAGCAGAATACGCAAAATGTAACGCCTTCTCTGTGGCAGTCGATCGAGAGATCGGTCAATTCGGCCGTCATTACGTTGCGGTAAGCTGTTACGCAGCTTCTAAGAATGAAGAATGCATGACTCTTCTGGACTATGAGACCGTACACTTGACAACATTGGACGCTGGAGAAGTATTCATCGCTGGTCGCTAACACAGTTTAGTCCCAATAATGCAGGAAGTAGATCTGAATCGCCTTCAGATCCAATATGCAGTCGCAGTGATTAAGAAAGAGACTTTAAGTGATGTGTCATTCCTGCATGATCTTCGAGGCAAAAAGGCCTGCTTTGCCGGAACTGAGACTCTAGCTGGTTGGATAATTCCTCTTCACACGTTGATGAAGCACGGTGGTCTCGAAGTAATCGACTGCAATGATCACGTAAAATCGACGATAAACTATTTCGGACCTTCATGTGCAGTCAACTCCCTGGTCAATCGCTACAACCCATTGGGTGACAA
This sequence comes from Microplitis mediator, assembly GCF_029852145.1. Lineage (NCBI taxonomy): Eukaryota > Metazoa > Arthropoda > Insecta > Hymenoptera > Braconidae > Microplitis > Microplitis mediator. Next base: position 19,489,005 of record NC_079977.1, on the reverse strand, counting down.
TTCGGACCAACTTTGCAAGCTTTGTATCGGAGAAATTCCTGGAGGAAGATGTACCAACGCAGATCCTTATGCTGGGTACGAAGGAGCCTTCAGATGTTTGATCGAAGCTGGTGAAATAGCTTTCTTATTGCACTCTACAATTGACGAAGTTTTGACTTCAAATTTTAATTACAACTCCGTAAAAAAATCTGACTTCGAACTCCTGTGTCCGGATGGCAGCCGCTCGGATATTGATAATTATCGGAACTGTCACTGGGATCAGGTTCCTACGCGTGCAATCGTGGTCTCCAGTGCAATAAAACTAGAAACCAGGCGATTATACCAGAAGTTCTTTGAAAAAGCTGCTAAATTATTCAGCAGGGGCTTCGTTGCCAATTCAACCCGAACTGGAGATAACTTACCCAGTGGAAATGATCGATTTGATAACCGGTTCAATAATAATAATTACAATAACGAAGGATACGGAGTGTTTGGAAATGAAACAAACCGAGGATTCCGTGACGAGAATAGAGAGCAAGTGAATTCAAATTCAAATTATGATACCAGCAGTAACAGCAACTGGAACGACCCGTTGGCAGTCAGGCCGTTGGAAGTCTTCGATTTATTTGAAAGTGCTCCTAAATTTGGAAACACCCATAATCTATTGTTCTCGGATAGTGCAAGAGATTTCATATCATTGCCCGAAAAGGACCAGACTTATGCGTCTTATTTGGGAAAGAAATCCGAAGATGCTATTCTGGGAGTGAGGAGCTGCCCGATCGAGAGGATGAAACTTTGTGTCACTTCGAAGCCTGAAATTGATAAGTGTGTTAAGATGAAGGTAAGAAATTGGATATAAAATAGAGGAAAAAACAGTAACTATCAAAGGGTCAAGAATGCAACTAATAGAGATCGTTTTTCAGGTTGCGATGAAGGCGCAGTTGTTAAAACCGGAGCTTGACTGCGTTCTTCAACACAGTCAGATCAAATGCATGCAAGCTATTGAGAATGGGTAAGTGTTGATAAGTTAGATTGATCTAAGTGATGATTTTGAATAATTAATCTCCGTACCTTAGTGGCATTCTTAAAGAAGTTTTATGTAAATCTGTATTTTGAGTCTTAGGCAAAGTCTGCATTAGACTGATTCAAAAAAATCGACTATTTTTTTTTTAAGGACACACACTCAGAAGTTTCAGTAGGATAAAAGAAGACACTTGTTAAAATTTGAGCCCTTAATATTAATATTAAATACTTTCTGATTGCGATTTTCTATTTCCCATTTAAATCACATGGGGAAAAATAAATTTCTGTTTGGACTTTTATACCTCGGTAATGGCGTTGGTACAATAAAGCCCTGGGCATATTTTTCTAGAGAATTTAACGCTCTACAAAAAAGGTCTTTTATGAATTTCTGATAAGTCTATCTGTTCAAAAGTTATTTGAGCTTGAAATCAAATTTATAGTAAATTTCGAAATCTTTTTACTCCTCCAGCGAATTTATCCGACTTACCACAAAATGTCATGAAAACTTTTTTGTAGACAATTTTACCCCCTACAAATTATTTTTGATGAAGTTATTTAAATCTCTGTATTGCTTTCTAGTTGTTTCCATTTTGATGTCAACCTCTAGGAATCGATCGGAACACTATTTTTGCTAAGAGCTTGTCATTAAAATAGAAATAACTAGAAAGTTATGCAGAATTAGAAAAAACTTCAACACTGATAATTTGTAAGGAATAAAATTGTCTACAAAAAAGATCCCATGACATTTTGTGATAAGTCTGATAATTTCGCTGGAAAAGTAAAAAGATCTCGAAATTTACTATAAATTTGACTTCAAGCTCAAATAACTTTTGAACAGATAGATTTACCAACTAAACATTGAATACCTTTTTTGTAGAGCGTAAAGTTCCCTATAAAAATATGTCTTGGGCTTATTTGTACAACACGCTATTAGCGAGATATAAAATTCCAAACTTACAAAGGGCGTAGCAGGATAAGCATATGAAATGTGCCCCCGCTCCGAATTGATTATCCTTTTGGTATGTTATGTAAGTATCTTGCATGAAGCTGCTCACCAATTTTTGGATAAAAATATTGATTTTTACATTAGATATTTAAAAAAACGAAAAATCGCAAAAAATTTTTATCTCGAGAACTACTTGACCGACATCGTCTGTCCAGTGCGAGATTTTTCTTTGAGTTGCACTCAAATTATAGATAAAAATTTAAAATTCTCCTAACAAGAAGAAGCAAAAAAAAAAAATTTTGAAATTTTCAAAATCTTTTTTTTTAATCATTTTTGAAATAATACCCCTCCCATTTTTTTTCTATAAATTCTACTTATTTCAATCTATATTGAAGAAATTTTTTCAAATTTTTATAAATGGTAGATCATCAGTAGAAAAATATATGAAATTAAAGTCAATTTTTATTTATTTTATCAAATATATATATTTTATTTTATTTTATTATTTTTTTTTATATCTGGTGTGAAAATCAATATTTTTATCCGAAAATTGGTGAGCAGCTTTATGAAAGATACTTACATAACATACGTAAAGGATAATCAATTCAAAGCGGGGGCACTTTTCATATGCTTATCCTGCTACGCCCTTTTTTATCTTATGTTATTTAAACGGAAATTAGAAAATTTCAATCAGGGAGTACTTAATATTAATATTAAGGGCTCAAATTTAAACAGAGGTCATCTTTCATCTTACTGCAACTGTTGAGTGTGTGTCTCTGAAAAAAAAATAGTCAACTTTTTTGAATCGTTCTAGTCTGCATAATCAGTTATGGGGAAGTCTAAGCAAGATACTCCCGTGTGACAACATAGGTAAATCTGTTGTAATGCCTAACTGAGATAGTTGCGTGAGATCCATTAGGTCAGGCTTGCTGTATAATCGCTTAAGATTCCAGCAGAGGACTACCCTTACTTCGTGAGCCGTGGATTCTGCATTAGTACAACCGGGCCAAAAAATTCGATCTGTTTCAAAATAAATGATAAATTCAATTAATTTTTATTTAATTTACGTTTTTAAATCGCATTGATTTTAGATGGGAATTTAATCAGTTTTTGTCCTTACTGTCCTCTACTCAGGCCAATATCAGACTTGCTTTCGTATTATATTTAGTCCGTTTACAATTTCCTTTTGAACAAAAATATAACTTTTCACAAATATAAGTAATGATAATAACAATCTAGATTTATAAATTTATTTTAATTTTCTTGATATTATAACGTAATTGTTTTTTAAAACAACCAAACAAAAACAGCTTAAGATTTTTATAAAAGATTAAAAACAGATCAATTGGTTCAAATACAGGTCAATTAGTCCGAATGTAGTATGGTTAGACTAAAATCAGATCGAATTTTTTGACCGGGGAAATTTCCGAAAGTATACTCGGGTCGAAAAATTTGATCTGATTTTAGTCTAACTGGACGGTATTTAGACGACTTGGTCAGTTATTGAACTTCTATCAAATTTTTAATCCGTTTTTGATCTACCCGGACAACAAATTTGATCTGATTTTAGTCTGATTGGACTATTTGATCTGTTTTTAATCTTTTAGAAAAATTTTAAGCTGTTTTTGATCTGTTGTTTTAAAAAACAATTGCGTTCCGGACAGACAAATCTTGATTAATTCTTGAACTTTAAAAAATTTTAGTTATGAAAGTTTTTAAGGACTAAACTATATTAAATCATGGACTTGTAATATTTTTTATTTATGGGCAATATTTATAAAAAATATATTAAGTTACAGAATTGATTATGTTTTGTTTACTATTTATTTAGTGTCTTTTGTTTAAAAATGTCGACAGTTAATGAAAGTTTGACAGCTTTATGTTTTAGTTGTCTTGACTGAATATTTATAGTATTGAATAAAAGTAATAAAATAACTCTTTAAATGTCAAGAAATTTTCCTTATTTACTGGATAAAATCGGAAATATTTTGGCATTAAAAACCATTAAAATTCTTGTGACATCTTATTACGGAAGCGCATTAGCATGTTTCAAATGTCAAGAAAATTAAAATAATTTCATGAATCTATATTATTATTATTTATATTTGTAAAAAGTCCTGTTTTGATCTAAAAGCGATTAAAAACAGACTAAAAATTATAGTTAATAAAGTCTGTTTTTGTCCTTAAAAACAATTGAACACAGACCATGAATTATACTAAAAAAAGTCTGTTTTTAGTCTAAACGCGACTTAAAACCGACTAAATATCATACGAACATAAGTCTGATATTGGCCTGGATAAGGAATAGTACAGGCAAAAACAGATTAAATTCTTATACAAAATAAATACGATTTATAAACTTAATTTCAAGAAAAAATATTTGAATTTATCATTTATTCTAAAACAGATTTAATTTTTGGCCCGGGTACTTACGAAATATATCTCTCAGTTTTGTTTCAATCCTCTGCAAGAGACTTGCTGAAGGACTTTCGTTGAATAAATTGCTTATGACAATGATACTAGGGTACTTCTACCTCCACCAAAATGGCATCCTAATAAAAGACTAATAATTACTTGTGAATTACAGCATTGCAGATGTTGCGGTTCTCGATGCCGGGGATGTCTACACAGCCGGTTTGATGTACAATCTAGTGCCTTTTATGGCCGAAGTCTACAACTTACCAACCCCCGAGTACTACGTGGTAGCAGTAGCCAAAGAAAACGATCCAAGCACTGACATAACTTACTTGAAAAACAAATATACCTGCCACACGGGAATCAACACTGCCGCCGGTTGGATCTACCCCTTAGCCTACATGATCTCCAACCAATGGATCCGTGGATACGGATGCGATTCAATCCGCGCAGCCGCTGAGTACTTCACCAAGTCTTGCGTACCTGGTGCGTTGAGTACAGAGTACAACATCGGAGTGCCCTATGACAACATGTGTGATCTCTGCCATGGATTGAGTTCCCATTACTGCCGTCGTGACGCAACTGAAGACTATTTTGGTCACACTGGTGCTCTTCGGTGTCTAGTAGAAGGTGGTGGAGAAGTTGCATTCGTAAAACATACCACAGTATTCGAGAATACTGATGGCAAACGCAAGGAGTTCTGGGCCCGAAACACTTTTACAAAGGACTTTGAACTCCTCTGTCCAGATGGTACACGAAAGACAACGTTGGAGTATGAGACCTGTAATCTGGGCAAGGTCAAATCCAACGCCATTGTAGCACGGGGTGGAGAGTATGGCTTCAATCATACCGAGATTAATGCGTACATCAATTTGTTTGTATACGCCCAGCAGTTCTACGGAAGCAAGGAAGCTGATGAGTTCAGCTTCAGCATGTTTTCCAGCATTCCACCCTATACGGATCTTATATTCCAAGATGCCACGCAGCAGTTAGTTATTATTCCTAGTGAAATGAGAGAGTTCAGTAGGTATTTAGGACCAGATTTCATGCGTGCTAGGAGAATTGTCGACTGTGCTGCCGGTGCCAGTACTATTGAGTACTCGATACTCGCTTTATTGAGCGTTGGAGTAGCTTTACTTCTTAGTAGATAGACTTGTTAGTGTTCAAGGGGACAGGTAGAGAGAAATCAAGCCGTTATCAAAAATCCTGAGGTTAAAATTGTTTTGATATCGTGCACGGAGAGAAATGTTTCGTAAATACTCCTATTGCGATAAAAAAGTTTAGTAAATACTACTTTGCTATCTAGTACTAAGTCCACGAAAAAAATGAGCATCTGAAATTATACTATTTTGTATGGTGAGATTTACGTTACGGATAGGAAGGGCTCCTGTGTTGCCAAGAGATTATTTTTAAGTAAAGTTTATGTTGCTTTATGTAGATTTACCTTCCCTGTATGAGAGTAGTTTCCTAAACAGCACGGTAAGAATTACTGTGCTGAGTAGCTGCTATCTCTCTGCAGTGACGCCAGCGCTGCTAAGCAGTCATAAGTCTTAGCTATGGCAGTGAATTACTCAAGACAATTCTTCGACGATACTCCCCACTTTTTTAAAATTTTTAATGATCATGAATTTTTATAACTATTTTAGAAACTTCATTTATTAATTAAAAAAAAATTCGAGCAATAATTTAAAAAATAAAAACGTAATTATAAATTCACCGGGATATATATTTTTAAAAAATTACTTATAGTTTTTTTACGTTATCTGTTTAACAAAATTCGTTAAATAAATTTCGGTAAAATCTTCATGTCAAGATAATAAGTCGAAATGTCAAATATTTTAGGCTACAATTTTTTTATTAAATTTCGTGAAACAGGTGATTCGAAATAACTGTGAGTTATTTTTTTAAATCTATATATCCTGACGAGATTGTAAATATCTTGCCTTTTTTTTAAATTAATGTTTTAATTTCTTAGTTAAAATTAATACAGTTATTAGCTTACGAGTATTATGATTTATTACTCAATAGAATAAAACTTACAACTTATCACAACAGACACGGATACTTTTTTAAATGTTCAAATACTCTAGAGCAGCACAGTAATATTTACTGTGCTCGTACAGACATTTTCACAGTATATTGGAAGCGCCATCAAACACAAATTTTCATTACTATATCGCATACATGGAGAGAAATTTATGGTAACAATTACAATATATTATGGAAATGGTTCCCATAATGCATGGTAACCGGTTTTCTTGAAATGTTAATTATAGCAACGGCACCCATATATTGTAGTTATCATTACTATAATATTATAGTAATCGTTACCATAATACATGGTAACGATTACCATAATATTATAGTAATCGTTACCATTATATTATGGTAACCATTACCATGATGTATGGTAACCATTACCATAATATATGGTAACCATGACTATAAATTAAGGTAATGATTACCATAATATTATGGTAACCATTACTACATCATTATGGTAACCATTACCATAACATTATGGTAACTATCACCATATATATGGTAACCATTACCATAATATCATAATAATCGTCACTATAATATTATGGTAACCATGACCATAATATATAGTAATGGTTACCATACATTATAGCAATGGTTACCATATTACATTATGGTAATGATTACGATAATATTATGGTAACGGTTACCATGTATTATGGTAACCATTACCATAATATTATAGTAATGTTTACCATAATATTATCGTAATCATTACCATTATTCTTTAACATGCGATATGGGAAGTATTCCCATACTTATGGGAACTTTTACCCGAAAGTATGGGCCTATGTCCCATAATTCCAAGTAACCATTACCATAACGGCATGGGATGATATTTCATAAACGTACTAGGAACGGTTACCATAAATTTCTCTCCGTGTAGGAATTATTACTAGGCTGTTTAAGATACATCACCAATACTGTTTTCATCGCAATAGGAATATTTACGGTACATTTCTCTCCGTGTGCCTAGATGCTGAAATTGAATTCTAGTTGTTTTCTTGGGAACTGGTTCGGCTAGAGATTATGACCAGGGCTGAAAAATTTCTATGAATATTCCTTTATAAAAAGGACCGAAAAAACGAAATTACTTTACTCTAATTCGTTAGAAAACTGCCGGAAGTTAGAAAAACAATCCGTCCCCGCAATGTTTTTTATAGAAATATTATAAAATTTTTTTTATAGCCTCCTTTAAATTCTAAGACTCGTCCATGTAAATAATAAAAGTACAAGTAGTATAGAAAACGTACAACGTAAGTGGGGTAAAATGAGCCATAGAAATTTTTTATTGATGTTATGATATATTGTTTTTAAAATAATGAGATGATATTTTATTAATTTTTGAATATTTATAGTGTTCATTTTACCTCACTTTAATTAATATTATAATGATTTTGTATTAATTTTACACTCTTTAAAATGAGAGCCAAAAATTTCAATCCGTCCATTGAAAAAATTTTTTACTAATTTAAATATAAATTTTTATAATTATTACTTTTTATAATATTGTTTATAAAACCGTACAATTAATTATCATTAATGTTAGATGAAATATATAAAAGTATTTATAAATAATGAACAAATGTACTCATAAATGCCGTCCAATAATAAAATTTTTTTTATAAACAATTTGGTATTTATAAGTTTTTGATATATTTTATGTGTCACACGGATTCTTATAAATTTACATACTGTTCCTTACATGAATTTTTGACTTCCCGCCAAAAAAATCAAAAAATTTTAAATAATTCGGAATTGTTTTCACTGCAATTTAAAAAAATCGTGAATAGATAAATATATATTTATCTATTTAACATTGACCTCATGTCTTCCCACATTTCCTTATTCGACTATATTTAAAAAAGTAAAAAAAAAACAGAAATTATCACGAATATGAACGGGGAAAATATATATAAAGACGTTATTTCCAATAGTGATCATTATTCAAAGTTAATCTATACCGACTTCATAAAGTCATTCTATAAAAAATTATCTGTTGAAGATTTTCAAATCATTGAAAGTAAGAAAAATAATGATATATTATAGTCAAATTTTTAAATCATATATATTTTTATAATGTTTAGATGAAACGAATCTTGATATTATTTATTTTGGGTTCATTGACGATTGATAACACCAACGGGTGCAGTTGTGCTACCTTTCCACTTCAAACTAAGTTTTGCAAATCTGACTTTGGTATTTATCGTATATATTAGACTGGGCCAAAAAAATCGACTATTTTTTTTTTTTTTACCGATACTGTGAAAATATTATTTGGGATGACAAAAAAAAATTATTGTGAAAATTTGAGCCCTTAATATTGAAATTAAGAGGTGTATCATCGCAATTTTTGATTTTTTTTTAATGAGCGGGTTTTTGTCTCATAACTCTCAAACCATCGAGAAAATTCAAATCGACTTAGATACATTTTTTAAAGGAAATTTGATGCACTACAAAAAAGGTCTCTTAACAATTTTTGCTAAATTCACTCCTTAAAAAGTTATTCAAGATTATTAAAGTCGTTTTACTTAACTTCAACCTTGAATAACTTTTGAAGGAGTGAATTTAGCGAAAATTGTTAAGAGACCTTTTTTGCAGAGCATTCAATTTCCTTTAAGAACATTGGTTGGCTTTATCCGGAAACTCATTTTTACATATATTACAAAATTCAAAAGTTGAACAATCAAATTTTAAAATCATACCAATGTTCAAAGCACGATTATAAGGAAACGGTTCATCTGACGAAAAATTTCAATTCAACCTCTTTTGTAGAGTATCAAATTTCCTTGGAAAATTTATCCAAGTCGATTTCGTTTACCTCGATGGTTTGAGTTATGAGACAAAAACCCGCTCATTAAAAAAAATCAAAAATTGCGATGATACACCTCTTAATTTCAATATTAAGGGCTCAAATTTTCACAATAATTTTTTTTTGTCATCCCAAATGATATTTTCACAGTATCGGTAAAAAAAAAATAGTCGATTTTTTTGGCCCAGTCTAATATACATATGTTTATTTCATATAAATATTTAAAATAAATTAAAAATAATTTTATTTCAGTTATTAAAATAAAAGTTACGGATATTCAAAAAACGACAGTACTAACAAGTACTACTAATATATACCACGTTGATATACTAGAAACTTACAGAGTAATTAATAATTAAATTATATAAAAAATAGTTATCGTAAGAACGCTTATTTTCAAGTAGATGTTTTATAATGACTTTTTTTTCAGGCAAATGCTGAAGCAGTAGAAGCACTCAAACT